>NW_028176282.1:0-2500 GCF_949987555.1 Borostomias antarcticus
TCCTTCCTGTCGAGGGCTTGGCGCCAGGCTGTTTTTGCTCAACCCCGCTACATTGAATCAGTAGCAGCAGCCTCTCTATGCTAACCTGGTTAGCTCTTAGCTAGCCTCTCTATGCTAACCTGGTTAGCTCTTAGCTAACCGTAGTCTCCAGCCGGCTGCTGTCTCGTGGTGTTCAGTAGGCCTCTGGAGCGTGGGGGATACAGAGCAGACCCCTGGTGTTCAGTAGGCCTCTGGAGCTGTGTGTTCAGTAGGCCTCTGGAGCTGTGTGTTCAGTAGGCCTCAAGCTGGGTGTTCAGTAGGCCTCTGGAGCTTGATGGATACAGAGCAGACCCCTGGTGTTCAGTAGGCCTCTGGAGCTGGATGTTCAGTAGGCCTCTGGAGCTGGGTGTTCAGTAGGCCTCTGGAGCTGGGTGTTCAGTAGGCCTCTGGAGCTGGGTGTTCAGTAGGTCTCTGGAGCTGGGTGTTCAGTAGGCCTCTGGTGCTGGGTGTTCAGTAGGCCTCTGGAGCTTGGTGGATACAGAGCAGACCCCTGGTGTTCAGTAGGCCTCTGGAGCTGGGTGTTCAGTAGGCCTCTGGAGCTGGGTGGATACAGAGCAGATCCCTTCTGGCACAGAGGGCAGCAGAAGCCATTCAGGGTGCGTACTGTACTGTACTGTATGTGTGCGTTAAGTTGAATGTCCAACGGTTGAACACACAGATTGTTGTTCCTGTCGTGAATGTACACACACACACACCCACACACACACACACACACACACACACACACACACACACCATCCAGTTCGCCGCCAACCCACAATCAATGGCTGATTGTAAAACATGGCTCTCTGGAAAACCCAACAATGTGTGTTAAAGAAACCTCACATGATGCCTTAGTTAGTTGACTACAATCAAGTGCACACTGCTTCACGTTAGTCCCTCCCAGAGGAACGGGCCAGAGATTGATTGGTAGATAGAGCGTAGGACAAAGGCACTAATTCTTAGCCAGCTGGAATTGCTGTGAAGGTGATTGATCTGTTTTTATTGTGTTAGGAGCTGTGGTTGTACATGTTTTCGGCGTTGTAGGGTGTCGTGTTGCACAGGGGTAGACGGCAGTGTACAATGGAAGGGACCGTTTGTTTTACTACCTCTGCTTTCAATGGAATCAGTAGACAGTCGTTAAATGGAGCGCCTTTCATAGACGAAGGTTGTCGGAAAACAAGTTGAACTAAATGCTCTTTATTCTATAGCCTAGTCCAGGATCTCGTTTTTTCTTAGTGTGCATTTCAGAAATTCATGGAGAAGGATTATTACATTTCCATGACAATAAAAACACAACAGCACCTGAAGAGAGCCCAGTTCGAATATTAAAATGTCAACCGTTACTCAATGTGAATGACAGTTGGCGCACCTCACGGCAGACAACAACCGTCTCAGCTGTCAGTCACCAGGCGTCCCAGTCCCACAGGACTTTCCCTCAGCGTTTTGCTGTTCCGTCATATCAGTTTCCCTCGGCGGTCCCCGGGGAGCGCGGGCGGGCGCTCACCTGCTGTTTCTGGAGACCCACTCGATGGCGCCCGTCATCACAGGCCTCTTCATTTCTACCTCAGAGGGACGTGGGCGGCGGTGGGCTCAGCCAGGAGCAAATCAGCCTCATCACCTCCGCATTCACATTCTCTCTACAGTGCGATTTTCAAGCAGCCTTCCTCACGTTATTTTCTCTATCTCTTGTTTTATATGCGACCAGCAGTTCTGTAGCGCCCGGTCGGTTGATTGGTTGGTTGGTCGGTTGATTGGTTGGTTGGTCGGTTGATTGGTCGGTCGGTCAGTCGGTTGGTTGGTCGGTCGGTCGGGTGGTTGGTTGGTTGGTCGGTTGGTCGGTCGGTCGGTCGGTCGGTTGGTCGGTCGGTCGGGTGGTTGGTTGGTCGGTTGGTCGGTCGGTTGGTCGGTCGGTCGGTCGGTCGGGTGGTTGGTTGGTCGGTAGGTCGGTCGGTTGGTCGGTCGGTCGGTCGGTCGGGTGGTTGGTTGGTCGGTCGGTCGGTCGGGTGGTTGGTTGGTTGGTTGGTCGGTCGGTCGGGTGGTTGGTTGGTCGGTAGGTCGGTCGGTTGGTCGGTCGGTCGGGTGGTTGGTTGGTCGGTCGGTCGGTCGGTCGGTCGGTTGGTTGGTTGGTCGGTCGGTCGGTCGGGTGGTTGGTTGGTCGGTCGGTCGGTCGGGTTGGTTGGTCGGTAGGTCGGTCGGTTGGTCGGTCGGTCGGGTGGTTGGTTGGTCGGTAGGTCGATCGGTTGGTCGGTCGGTTGGTCGGTCGGTTGGTCGGTCGATTGGTCGGTCGATTGGTCGGTCGGTTGGTTGGTTGGTCGGTTGGTCGGTCCACAAAGCTTTTCCTGGATTACGCAAAAGGTCCTTGATCGAAAATGCGCTTAATTTGCAGGCTGCAACTAGACACCATAAGTAACTATACCAGAAAGAATTGCCGTGATTCGTCCATAGGTGGCGCTGTAGTAACTGATTCAAAACGCACATT
>NW_028176281.1:0-2500 GCF_949987555.1 Borostomias antarcticus
AAAAAGCAAACTGCACTTTGAAAAGCAAACTGCACTTTGCCCTTTGATACTGTAGTTAGATTTCAACCCAATAATATGTTCTGTCAAGTGAACTTTAGATTACACTCTAATTGATCTCACTTCATTCCTGCGGATCAATACACAAGTTGTGGATCGAGTGGCTAGAGTGTGTGGTTTGTTTCTGGGCTACAAACCATCTAACCAACACTATTAGTAGAGGGTGGACATGATGTGATTGAGCTGTGGCCACGTTCGGTCCATGAATGACTACAGATACCAGCTAGGGCTGGGTAGAGTCGAATTTCAAGAATCGATTCGATTCCGATTCACAAGGTTCAGAATCGATTATCACAATTCGATTCGATTCAATATCGATTTGGTTAGTGTTACTAAAACCTGTTTTTTTTTGTTTAGCAGTAACCTTAATTACATGACTGCCAATTTACGCAACACATCAATACTAGGGCTGGGTATCGATACTGATTTCCAAAAATGAATGAATGAATGAATCATTGAATGAATGAATGAACTATTCATTCCTTCATTTATTCATTCATTCATTAATTAAAAGATCGATTTTGGGATTCATGAATCGATTCTGAATCATTTGATTCAGAATCGATTCAGAATTGATGAATCGATTTTTTAAAACCCAGCCCTAATACCAGCTGATTGTTGCTTTGCTGTAAGTCCACGTGTGTTTTGGTCCTGGTCCAGCTTCAGGAGAGTTCTTGTTAGGGTCACACCAGACAATGAGTCACGCACAGTTGCCTTGCTGGTTTGCCGGCTTGTGAAAGAAAGTTAATACGATTTGTTCTTGATAACTGTTGTCTCAGCCTCTCTCAAGCGTGAAGTCAAAGCAGCGGCCTATCTCTGATATTCCATTACCCTAGACTCTAGCATTCACAGACGACACGCTAGCAAACACGGGAATTCAAACGCTCGGCCGTAAACATCCCGTCTCTCTGCCTCTCCGTCTCTCTCGCCACAGACTTCGTCTCAACAACATCGACAACAACAACAACACATTCTCTCCGCATCCACCCCCCCCCCCCCCCCCGTCCCCCCCTCCACTCTGAGTCGCCCCGATCCGCGCATCGATTTTCCAGCGCGCTATCTGAAGTTGTCAAGACCGCAGAAGAGAAGTGCTCTCGCCAGCCAGAAGTTATGTGCGTTATTAAGAAAACAGAGCCGAAAAGAGGCTTCTGAGAGTAAGGGGATGGGGGTGGGGGGGGGGGGGGGGTAGGGGAGGGGAGGGGGGGGGGGGGTAATACTTTATTTTTATGCGGGGCGGGGGGGCTGATGGATTTAATATCCTGGCTGGTAGCGATCAACCCACTGGCTAGGAAAACTATGCATTTATGAGAGCTAGCTGATAATAATTGTACATGTCTTGGCGGATGACGGAGAGAGCTAGTGGAGGAGGCAGGGGCTGGGGGTGTGTGGAAGAGGGATGATGGAGATTCCTAAGCCCAGGGAGCATTCATCCGCGGGTCGACTAAGCTCCGGCATTCATCCAAAGGTGTTTACACTCCAGCAGGTCAGCTTGCTCCACCATTCACCAGCCGGTCTTAGAGGCCCCGTCAGACGGGGACGCTCGCATCCATCCATCTCGCTAGCGCAGCGAGAGGAGAGACGCGGGGCTCATAGAAAAGCAGGGAGATCTTGATGGTCTCTCTCTCTCTCTCTCTCTCTCTCTCTCTCTCTCTCGCGCGCTCACACACACGCATACATTGGCGAGATTTAAAGATGCAAGCACTTCAGCAGCTGAACACTCACGCTCCACCGTGCCGAGGCTGGAAATGCACAGTAATCCGCACTAGAATAAGCCACACCCACGTCCTCTTAGCGACCGCCATCTGGGCTCTTCTCCTTCTCTAGTGCGTTCCGGTCCTTTAACTACCCTCCATCCCTCCATCTCTCCATCCCTCCATCCCTCCATCTCTCCGTCCCTCTGTCCCTCCATCTCTCCATCCCTCCCTCCCTCCATCCCTCCATCCCTCCATCCCTCCACCCCTCCATCCCTCCATCTCTCCATCTCTCCATCCCTCCATCTCTCCGTCTCTCCATCCCTCCATCCCTCCATCTCTCCATCTCTCCATCCCTCCATCCCTCCATCTCTCCATCCCTCCATCCCTCCATCCCTCCATCTCTCCATCCCTCCATCTCTCCATCCCTCCATCCCTCCATCCCTCCATCTCTCCATCCCTCCACCTCTCCATCCCTCCATCCCTCCATCCCTCCATCTCTCCATCCCTCCATCTCTCCATCCCTCCATCCCTCCATCTCTCCATCCCTCCATCCCTCCATCCTCCACCCCTCCATCCTTCAATCCTTCCATCTCTCCACCCCTCCATCCCTCCATCCCTCCATCTCTCCATCCCTCCACCCTCCACCCTCCATCCCTCCACCCCTCCATCCCTCCATCTCTCATCCCTCCATCTCTCCATCCCTCCACCCTCCATCTCTCCATCCCTCCATCCCTCCATCTCTCCATCTC
>NW_028176281.1:7500-18651 GCF_949987555.1 Borostomias antarcticus
ATCATGGACCAGCTTTAGAGAGTGTTGTAGAGTATTCCAGGTATAAGGAGCATCATGGACCAGCTTTAGAGAGTGTTGTAGAGTATTCCAGGTACACAGAGCATCATGGACCAGCTTTAGAGAGTGTTGTAGAGTATTCCAGGTACAGGAGCATCATGGACCAGCTTTAGAGAGTGTTGTAGAGTATTCCAGGAACAAGGAGCATCATGGACCAGCTTTAGAGAGTGTTGTAGAGTATTCCAGGTACAAGGAGCATCATGGATCAGCTTTAGAGAGTGTTGTAGAGTATTCCAGGTACAGGAGGAGCATCATGGACCAGCTTTAGAGAGTGTTGTAGAGTATTCCAGGTACAAGGAGCATCATGGACCAGCTTTAGAGAGTGTTGTAGAGTATTCCAGGTAGAGGAGGAGCATCATGGACCAGCTTTAGAGAGTGTTGTAGAGTATTCCAGGTACAAGGAGCATCATGGACCAGCTTTAGAGAGTGTTGTAGAGTATTCCAGGTAGGAGGAGCCTCATGGACCAGCTTTAGAGAGTGTTGTAGAGTATTCCAGGAACAAGGAGCATCATGGACCAGCTTTAGAGAGTGTTGTAGAGTATTCCAGGAACAAGGAGCATCATGGACCAGCTTTAGAGAGTGTTGTAGAGTATTCCAGGTAGGAGGAGCATCATGGACCAGCTTTAGAGAGTGTTGTAGAGTATTCCAGGTACAGGAGGAGCATCATGGACCAGCTTTAGAGAGTGTTGTAGAGTATTCCAGGAACAAGGAGCATCATGGACCAGCTTTAGAGAGTGTTGTAGAGTATTCCAGGTAGGAGGAGCATCATGGACCAGCTTTAGAGAGTGTTGTAGAGTATTCCAGGTACAAGGAGCATCATGGACCAGCTTTAGAGAGTGTTGTAGAGTATTCCAGGAACAAGGAGCATGATGGACCAGCTTTAGAGAGTGTTGTAGATTATTCCAGGTAGGAGGAGCATCATGGACCAGCTTTAGAGAGTGTTGTAGAGTATTCTAGGTACAAGGAGCATCATGGACCAGCTTTAGAGAGTGTTGTAGAGTATTCCAGGTACAAGGAGCATCATGGAGCAGCTTTAGAGAGTGTTGTAGAGTATTCCAGGTAGGAGGAGCATCATGGACCAGCTTTAGAGAGTGTTGTAGAGTATTCCAGGTACAAGGAGCATCATGGACCAGCTTTAGAGAGTGTTGTAGAGTATTCCAGGTCCAAGGAGCATCATGGACCAGCTTTAGAGAGTGTTGTAGAGTATTCCAGGAACAAGGAGCATCATGGACCAGCTTTAGAGAGTGTTGTAGAGTATTCCAGGTCCAAGGAGCATCATGGACCAGCTTTAGAGAGTGTTGTAGAGTATTCCAGGTACAAGGAGCATCATGGACCAGCTTTAGAGAGTGTTGTAGAGTATTCCAGGTAGGAGGAGCATCATGGACCAGCTTTAGAGAGTGTTGTAGAGTATTCCAGGTAGGAGGAGCATCATGGACCAGCTTTAGAGAGTGTTGTAGAGTATTCCAGGAACAAGGAGCATCATGGACCAGCTTTAGAGAGTGTTGTAGAGTATTCCAGGAACAAGGAGCATCATGGACCAGCTTTAGAGAGTGTTGTAGAGTATTCCAGGAACAAGGAGCATCATGGACCAGCTTTAGAGAGTGTTGTAGAGTATTCCAGGAACAAGGAGCATCATGGACCAGCTTTAGAGAGTGTTGTAGAGTATTCCAGGTAGGAGGAGGAGCATCATGGACCAGCTTTAGAGAGTGTTGTAGAGTATTCCAGGTATGAGGAGCATCATGGACCAGCTTTAGAGAGTGTTGTAGAGTATTCCAGGAACAAGGAGCATCATGGACCAGCTTTAGAGAGTGTTGTAGAGTATTCCAGGAACAAGGAGCATCATGGACCAGCTTTAGAGAGTATTGTAGAGTATTCCAGGTAGGAGGAGCATCATGGACCAGCTTTAGAGAGTGTTGTAGAGTATTCCAGGAACAAGGAGCATCATGGACCAGCTTTAGAGAGTGTTGTAGAGTATTCCAGGTATGAGGAGCATCATGGACCAGCTTTAGAGAGTGTTGTAGAGTATTCTAGGTACAAGGAGCATCATGGACAAGCTGTAGAGAGTGTTGTAGAGTATTCCAGGTAGGAGGAGCATCATGGACCAGCTTTAGAGAGTGTTGTAGAGTATTCCAGGAACAAGGAGCATCATGGACCAGCTTTAGAGAGTGTTGTAGAGTATTCCAGGAACAAGGAGCATCATGGACCAGCTTTAGAGAGTGTTGTAGAGTATTCCAGGAACAAGGAGCATCATGGACCAGCTTTAGAGAGTGTTGTAGAGTATTCCAGGTCCAAGGAGCATCATGGACCAGCTTTAGAGAGTGTTGTAGAGTATTCCAGGTAGGAGGAGCATCATAGACCAGCTTTAGAGAGTGTTGTAGAGTATTCCAGGTACAAGGAGCATCATGGACAAACGCAGATCTACTGTGAAAGCTGACCTGCAGGGGAGTGGCGAGGGGAACATCATACTCTGGCGCGGTACAGAAGCAGTCGTACCTGATGTGAAAGCGCCCTTATCTCGCCCTGCGTGCACAGGAGAGAGAGGAGACCGGGCTACAGGGTGCCCCACTGGACCAGCTCAGCACTCCAGGGGAGAAAAAATCAAGTGCACCCAAAGTAGCTGACAGAGAAATCTCCTTATCTCCTAAGCCTGTGTACTCTGTGTGCCTGTTCAACCAGCGCAGCACCATGTAGTTTGACGGCGTACGGTAGCTTACAGGATGTGGTAAGATGTGCTTATCAGGCAGAGCAGCAGGAGGCTTTGAGGACAACGCTCTTCCATTCGCCCACGTTTAGACCCACTATCAACTATCCTTACAACAAGAGCGTGTGAGCGTCCACACCTCGGGTGACGAACCCGTCACATCTGGACCGGGAGGTGTCACAGGACCGCAGCGCTGAGATCCCCGCTCAGTTTTTTTCCCTCACTTTTTCTCTCTGGGCTTGACGCTCGCTACGGACGGCTGATCCTAGATCAGCACCCCCCAGGCGGACGCCGCGGCCCCGTCGGAGCCATCTGGAGAGTCTCTCGGCGACGGTCGCCGCCATCGCCCCCTCTCTCCTCCCGGCTCGGGGGTCACGGGGGTCGCAGCAGGCTGACTTCCTGAGTCGCTCCGTCAGGGACGAACCCCGCGGTTCCCCTCGCCGGCCGGGACATTGTTATTTAAACAGACTGTCAGGAGGCAGAGCTCTGGTAGAGGACAAGATGGATGACCGGGGGGGTTTAAGCCACTCTGAGCCTCTCCCTGTGTATTCAACCCGTTTCAAACAGATAAGGATCTATCGCGTTAAACAAGTCTGTCATCCCCTCGACGGTGAGGTCTGGTGAGCGTCACCGGCCAGACCAGGACCCCACACTGGTCATAGCAGCGGGGTAAAATGGATCGGCAGTATCACTCTTCAGGACTGGCAAGCAGACATAGTGTTGAGTAGACCGATTAATCACATATGACTTTGGCTGTAGTAGCTTGCTAATCTTTGCCTGTTTACTGTATTTAGACAGTGGCCGGGATCTGTATCCAACTTTGGGGGGGACATTTACATTCAATATTTTTTTTGGGGGGGACATCTTCCTACTTGGCTGTATGGTAATTTGAATGCCACTACCCCAATCTAAATATTGGGGGTGACAATTTTAATGATCTCAAATATTGGGGGGGGGACATGTCCACCCTGACCCCCCCCAGGATCTCCGCCCCAGTTTATAGATAATACAGGACTTCCATTCTGAAGGGACTAGAACTGAGCAGAATCGACCCAGACTTGCCCCCTCACTGATCAAGAGAGTCACTCACTCGTTTTATGGGTTCACGACCCCCCCTGGCTTGACTTGGAGAGGGGAATCAAACATCTTGGGAGAACATCGTAAATGCCTTTGCCGAAGTTAGTGAGAGAAGCGAGCGATGCCTAGAGACTTGTCTATGATCCCTAGCTGGTAGACTGAGCGCGGTTTCCAGACAGCTCAGTGTGTGGGTGTTTACAGTCGGGTGAAACGCTGCTAAACGCCGCCGCCGGCAAACACGGCGAATAAGCTCTCATGGTTGTAGCGGTGGTATCCAGCCCTGCAGCGAGCGGGAAGGCTCACAACTCTCTGGTGGGTAAAGAGAGCGTTTAAAATCCTGTTTGTTGCAGCGCGGTGGCGGGCAACCTCCCTCCCTCCTTCTCTCCCTCCCTCCCTCCCTCCCTCCCTCCCTCTCTCCCTCCCTCCCTCCCTCCCTCTCTCCCTCCCTCCTTCTCTCACCCTCTCTCCCTCCCTCCCACCCTCCCTCCCACCCTCCTTCTCTCCCTCCCTCCCACCCTCTCTCGCTCCCTCCCACCCTCTCTCCCTCCCTCCCTCCTACCCTCCCTCCCTCTCTCCCTCCCTCCCTCTCTCGCTCCCTCCCACCCTCTCTCCCTCCCTCCCTCCCTCTCTCCCACCCTCCCTCTCTCCCTCCCTCCCTCTCTCCCTCCCACCCTCCCTCCTCGTCACCGTAACTCCGGAACGGCGCTCTTGACTGATCTCCAGGCGGAGTCGTCTCTCGACCTTTCACCCTCTCCAGAGGAAATTGAGCCATTGGTTAACAGCGGCGGGGGTGAGCAGGAAACCTCATAGGCCCCATAAAACCGATGGAGTGCTTTGTCACCGGAGCGACTCCGAGCCAGCCGGGCCGACGAAGCCGCTCAGGAAGGCGGTCAGGGCCGCCGACGCGGCCCAGGGGTCATTTCCTCTGAGCCTGATATGAGGCTCTTCATCATGGAGGCTGTAGATAAAACCTCGGCAGCAACTCTTCATCTAGACGCCGCGAAGAGAAATGCTGGCCGGTCGCCATTACTGGAGGGGAGAGGCGGGCGGGAAACAAGGATACAAACACATACGTTCACACACGCGCGTCCCCCCCCTCCCCACACACACACACACACACACACACATACTTTAATCATTTATTTATGTCCACATAATAAACAATGCATACAGGGACACAAATACTAAAGGCACAGATTAGTCTACACTCACAATTGACAGGGACAATGTCTTTCACACACAAAACACATCACTCATGGGGACAAGTAGCAGCTGCCAATAACTGCAGAGACAGAGCAGTACTTGGTGAGCCTTTGAGCTTCCTTCTTGGACATCCCAAGTAGACGTAGTCCTCTGACAACCAACCTATGAACATGTCCAAGGCTGCCAAATATAAAAACAAGTAGGGTACACCTATAGCCCCTGTAGCCTAGCTCTGAGATGGTATTCACCTGTAGCCCCTATAGCCTAGCTCTGAGATGGTATTCACCTGTAGCCCCTATAGCCTAACTCTGAGATGGTATTCACCTGTAGCCCCTATATCCTAGCTCTGAGATGGTATTCACCTATAGCCCCTATAGCCTAGCTCTGAGATGGTATTCACCTATAGCCCCTATAGCCTAGCTCTGAGATGGTATTTACCTGTAGCCCCTATAGCCTAGCTCTGAGATGGTATTCACCTGTAGCCCCTATAGCCTAGCTCTGAGATGGTATTCACCTATAGCCCCTATAGCCTAGCTCTGAGATGGTATTCACCTATAGCCTAGCTCTGAGATGGTATTTACCTATAGCCTAGCTCTGAGATGGTATTTACCTGTAGCCTAGCTATGAGATGGTATTTACGAGAGGTTGGTATTTCAGGACCTTAGTCATAAAGGCTTCCTCGAGGCTTGTATCAAAGGTGCATGCTTTCTCTAATACAGACACTTCTCTGGACTCTTCATGAACCACACACACACACACACACACACACACACACACACACACACACACACACACACACACACACACACACACACACACACACACACACACACACACACACACACACACCTTCTCTCCATCTCCCACCTGGCATGCTGACAGCTTATTCCCAGATCGATGAGTGTGAGACAGAGCCAGACCAGAGCACCCTTTCCCCCACAATCAAGCCCAGAAGACGGAGCCAATCAATTATTAATGGTCCCTGTAATGGGACTACAGAACAGCTCCTAAAACACGCTGATATTTCCCCCATCTCACAGGCACTTCAGGAAACCATCCCTCATGAACTCTGGGTAGTGGAGTTCAACCCCTAAAGCCTGCTGGTAATTTCAAGGGCTCATTTGGAGAATGGAGTGTGTGACACGTTAACTTGTGTTTAATAATCTCCCGCGCTGCTTAGAAAGCTGTGATTGCTCGGAGGGGGGTGGAGGGGGGGGGGGGGGGGCAATTGACTCTCAAAGTGTGCGTCCATGAATACTAATTTGTAACGAGGCCTTGGCTGTAGTCGCTTAAGTGAGTGAACATATTGACCAAGCGATGCAAATGTTTCAGGTTGTTGCCGTCTGGGGTTCAATGCACTGCCTGGTACCTAACTACCTGTGCTGATACTGTTTGGTACATGCTCAATTAGTCATGTAGTGTGCTTTTACGTACACACACACACACACACACACACACGCACGCACACATGCACACACACATACAGTACACACTAGAGAGAGAGATTAAAGGACGATAAAGTCTTTACACTTGTCAGGCAGTGTTATTGAATAGAGGGGTTTAAATATACATCAGCAGGCCTAGTCACTTAGCTGTAAGTAGGAATCCACGCTCCCACGGTGGAGGCCCTCTGTGGACCCCTCTCCATCCCCCGGCCTCCGCAACACACATCAATGAACTGTGTAAAAAGGGCTCAGTCTTGACTTTCATCATGCTCACGTTCTCCTCATCCCTTCTTCTCTCCACTCAGACCAGGGCTAAGAGTTCTCCTCATCCCTTCGTCTCTCCACTCAGACCAGGGCTAAGAGTTCTCCTCATCCCTTCGTCTCTCCACTCAGACCAGGGCTAAGAGTTCTCATCATCCCTTCGTCTCTCCACTCAGACCAGGGCTAAGAGTTCTCCTCATCCCTTCTTCTCTCCACTCAGACCAGGGCTAAGAGTTCTCCTCATCCCTTCTTCTCTCCACTCAGACCAGGGCTAAGAGTTCTCCTCATCCCTTCTTCTCTCCACTCAGACCAGGGCTAAGAGTTCTCCTCATCCCTTCTTCTCTCCACTCAGACCAGGGCTAAGAGTTCTCCTCATCCCTTCTTCTCTCCACTCAGACCAGGGCTAAGAGTTCTCCTCATCCCTTCTTCTCTCCACTCAGACCAGGGCTAAGAGTTCTCCTCATCCTTTCTTCTCTCCACTCAGACCAGGGCTAAGAGTTCTCCTCATCCCTTCGTCTCTCCACTCAGACCAGGGCTAAGAGTTCTCCTCATCCCTTCTTCTCTCCACTCAGACCAGGGCTAAGAGTTCTCCTCATCCCTTCTTCTCTCCACTCAGACCAGGGCTAAGAGTTCTCCTCATCCCTTCTTCTCTCCACTCAGACCAGGGCTAAGAGTTCTCCTCATCCCTTCTTCTCTCCACTCAGACCAAGGCTAAGAGTTCTCCTCATCCCTTCTTCTCTCCACTCAGACCAGGGCTAAGAGTTCTCCTCATCCCTTCTTCTCTCCACTCAGACCAGGGCTAAGAGTTCTCCTCATCCCTTCTTCTCTCCACTCAGACCAGGGCTAAGAGTTCTCCTCATCCCTTCGTCTCTCCACTCAGACCAGGGCTAAGAGTTCTCCTCATCCCTTCTTCTCTCCACTCAGACCAGGGCTAAGAGTTCTCCTCATCCCTTCGTCTCTCCACTCAGACCAGGGCTAAGAGTTCGTTTCAGTAGCCGGTCTCTCCATTAAGTCATCATCTACGGGCGAGATAGTGTGTGTCGGTTGTGTGTGTGTGTGTGTGTGTGTGTGTGTGCTAGCACCAGAGACGGGCGAGATGGTGTGTGTGTGTGTGTGTGTGCTAGCACCAGAGACGGGCGAGATGGTGTCGAGAGTGTGTGTGTGTGTGTGTGCTAGCACCAGAGACGGGCGAGATGTTGTCGAGAGTGTATGTGTGTTTGTGCTAGCACCAGAGACGGGCGAGATGGTGTGTGTCGAGAGTGTGTGTGTGTGTGTGTGTGTGTGTGTGTGCTAGCACCAGAGACGGGCGAGATGGTGTGTGTCGAGAGTGTGTGTGTGTGTGTGTGTGTGTGTGTGTGCTAGCACCAGAGACAGGCGAGATAGTGTGTGTATGTGTGTGTGTGTGTGTGTGTGTGCTAGCACCAGAGACAGGCGAGATAGTGTGTGTATGTGTGTGTGTGTGTGTGTGTGTGTGTGTGTGTGTGTGTGCTAGCACCAGAGATGTTTTGAAACCAAGAGACTCAACAAGCAATTATTTCAAATAAGAACAAGCGTTTTGCAGTTTCCCATTGATTTTAGTCTGGTAGTTTGTGGAAGGGGGGGGGTGGACTCCTTTTGTGAGGGAGGGGGGGAGGGGGGCTGAGAGAAAATATCTCCTGTCTTACCTAATGAGGAGGAATATCAGAAGGTAGAGGTTGAGGTTGAGTTCTCAGAAGGTTGAGGTTGAGCTCCTCCTGTAGGGAGATGGGGGTCCCTGCAGGCCAGGAGAGAGGGGGAGGAGGGTGAGGAGAGAGGGGGAGGAGGGTGAGGAGAGAGGGGGAGGAGAGAGAACCAGACTGTGGGTTTTTGGCATCTGTGTGTCTGGAGCTGCAGCAGCTGCAGTCATGCTGACCTCAGTGTTACAGAACCATGATCACTGCCATCAAACATGGCCGACGCTGGTCACTTCACTACAGCTACAGCCTGGACCCTTCAGGGAACAAGACATGGAGGGAGATACTGTAGGAGAGAGAAAGGAGAGATGGAGAGAAAGAGAGAAAGAAAGGGACGAGAGACAGAGGAGAGGTGAGAGGGGGTGAGGAGGTGAGAGGAGGGGTGAGGAGGTGAGAGGAGGGGTGAGAAAACGCGTCTCTGAAGATGATCCACTCTGGGGGAAGTGTAACTTCAGCAATTAAACAGAGAAGACGGGTGTTAACTCCCCCGAGGACGCGCCCAACAGTGAGAAGAGAACCGCTTCACTGTGGAGGTTCACACCATAATGTGCGTTTACATGGACAGTTTGAATCGGTTTCAAATAGGTTTGGAAGGTTCAACCCGATTGAAAATATGTCATATAAACACCTCAATCCGACTGAAATGCCCCCAACCCGATTGAAATTCCAATCGCTTTAAAGGAGGTAGTTTAAACCTTTTCGAAACCGTTTGGTCCGTCATGTATACTACCTTGAAACGGATTGATGCTGCGTTCTGCGTTCATTTTGCGCATGTTCAAGACTTGACTAATCAAGGCACGCTCGACAGTTCCGTAATCAGCTGTTTGTAACCATCGTAACGCAATCACTCACGGCTGCGTGCGCGTTCGAAACATTGGTTTCGTTGGTGCATGTAAACACCCAACCAGTTTACTTTGTATCCCATGTATACGCTCAAGCTGAACTCTTCAACCAGATTGAAAACAACCGGATTGAAAAATATTTGTCATGTAAACGCACCTGTAGATTCACATTGGATCATGCACTGGTTACACTCTGAATAAAACAGAAGAACTTAGGAATGTCCTGTGACCCAAACGCCAAACTCTCAGTGTAACAGTGTGTTGGGGAAGGTCGTCAGGTCTTGGTCAGTGTTACCGTCAGAGTAATCCATAACTCAAATCAATAACATTGATTAGCTGTTGAACATAGGATCAATTCACCACATCCACTGAAACCAGCTTTTTAATAAAGCGTGATTTCCTGGCTCCGTATGACCTCCATCTATTCACCTGCTGCTGTTATTGCAATGATTATTATTGATTCACTCGCTAATTAATAGCGCTCAATTGGAGTCAAATCATTCTCTAGAATCACCTGCCACAGGATTTGATTGGTCAGTAATGATTAACAGGTGAGCGGTTGAGCCCTCTCTCGTTAATAAGCCGTGAGCGTTTCAGGTGAGTCATCCTGCTTCCTGGATCTCATCCACGCTGCAGGTGAGTCATCCTGCTTCCTGGATCTCATCCACGCTGCAGGTGAATCATCCTGCTTCCTGGATCTCATCCACGCTGCAGGTGAGTCATCCTGCTTCCTGGATCTCATCCACGCTGCAGCTTGAGGGGGATTCTGTTCCTGGAATGTCAGAGGTGTGTGTGTGTGTGTGTGTGCGTGTGTGTGTGTGTGCGTGTGTGAGCGTGTGTGTGTATGTGTTTGTGTGTGAGCGTGTGTGTGTGTGTGTGTGTGAGCCTTCTGCAGCAGCTGACAGACGAGGCGTCTCTCCTCTGAATCTATAATGACCAGTGATGAATGCCAATAAACCACAGTCGCCACGGCGGCGTCGAGCCCCGCCTTAAACACACGTCTCTCCAGATACAGCCCACATATTTCACAACATTGGTTTGAGTTGTAGAGGAAGTAGTGGACCCTCTCTCTCCTCACCCTCCTCCCTCTCTCTCCTCACCCTCCTCCCTCTCTCTCCTCCACCTCTCTCCTCCCCTCCTCACCCTCTCTCCTCACCCTCCTCCCTCTCTCTCCTCACCCTCCTCCCTCTCTCTCCTCCACCTCTCTCCTCCCCTCCTCACCCTCTCTCCTCACCCTCCTCCCTCTCTCTCCTCACCCTCCTTCCTCTCTCTCCTCCACCTCTCTCCTCCCCTCCTCACCCTCTCTCCTCACCCTCCTCCCTCTCTCTCCTCACCCTCCTCCCTCTCTCTCCTTCACCTCTCTCCTCCCCTCCTCACCCTCTCTCCTCACCCTCCTCCCTCTCTCTCCTCACCCTCCTCCCTCTCTCTCCTCCACCTCTCTCCTCCCTTCCTCACCCTCTCTCCTCACCCTCCTCCCTCTCTCTCCTCACCCTCCTTCCTCTCTCTCCTCCACCTCTCTCCTCCCCTCCTCACCCTCTCTCCTCACCCTCCTCCCTCTCTCTCCTCACCCTCCTCCCTCTCTCTCCTCCACCTCTCTCCTCCCCTCCTCACCCTCTCTCCTCACCCTCCTCCCTCTCTCTCCTCACCCTCCTCCCTCTCTCTCCTCCACCTCTCTCCTCCCTTCCTCACCCTCTCTCCTCACCCTCCTCCCTCTCTCTCCTCACCCTCCTCCCTCTCTCTCCTCCACCTCTCTCCTCCCTTCCTCACCCTCTCTCCTCACCCTCCTCCCTCTCTCTCCTCCACATCTCTCCTCCCTCTCTCTCCTCCACCTCTCTCCTCCCCTCCTCACCCTC
>NW_028176280.1:0-15000 GCF_949987555.1 Borostomias antarcticus
CCTCTCCCTCTCTCCCTCTCTCCCTCTCTCCCCTCTCTCTCTCCTCTCTCTCTCTCTGTCTCTCTAATGTGTGTTATACAGTATGTGTTGTGGAAGAACACTTAAAAAAAAAAAAAAAGTTATATATTTTATATGTTTATGTTGTGAAATGGCCTGATCCTTGATTTTCAACGTAATTTTATTGCACCAATAAAGGGATTACTAAAGGTCTCTCTCTCTCTCTCTCTCTCTCTCTCTCTCCCCCCTCTCTCTCTCCCCCCCTCTCTCTCTCCCCCTCTCTCTCTCTCCCTCTCTCTCTCCTCTCCCTCTCCTCTCTCTCTCTCTCTCTCCCTCTCTCTCTCTCTCTCTCTCTGCAGTAAAGAGCTAACGTCTGATGCCAGGGAGCTGAAGGGCGAGCTCTTCTGCCTGCCCTGCCATGACAAGATGGGCGTGCCCATCTGCGGCGCCTGTCGGAGGCCCATCGAGGGGCGCGTGGTCAACGCCATGGGCAAGCAGTGGCACGTGGAGGTGTGTGTGTGTGTGTGTGTGTGTGTCTTGACTGTTTGCATCCGTGTCGAGTGGCACAGTTATATGTTGTACAGCCGAGGTGCCCAAACATTTTTGGCTTGTGAGCTACTTTTAAAATGACCCGGCTCAAAAAAAAGAATCCCGTTGCTGAAAACCCTTAAAAAATAACAACATACAAACATACAACCGAAATAACAACATACGGCTACTGTTTCAAAATCAAAGAATCCTTTATTAATCAAGCTACCAATTACTTCACCCTGGAAGTGGGATGCTACCTTTGTTGTATATAAGCCTTGCAATCTCAGCGGGTAACAATCACCTAGTTGTGAACAGAATGTCTTTAGCCGACTTAAATGACTCAATCACACGGCACAATACACTCTGATGACTTGCACTGAATGGAGTCTGCCAGGGTTGCTTTTGGGGGCTACTATTAGCCCTCTAGTTTACCGTGGTACAAAATAGATTGTATTAAACAAGTCGTAGCAGTTGCGCATACAAGCCTAAACAATGATGAAATCAGCCCACGCGTGATTAAATCATTAAAATGGCCTCCTTGGATAAACCGCTGTACAAAACTGTTACACTTTTAGTAATCGACAAAGTAGCAGGAGAAAAAAGCTGTTCATTTGGAGTTGTTATACGCAACTTCAAAGCTTATGGCTTTTCTTTTGAATGGCTGTTGATCTAGCAGCATCGCCTCTGCGATCTGCTGGTCGATGGCGATTGACTTATCGTGCACCCCTTGTGTACAGAATAACCTTAGTGAGCGTGCCAGACTGTTTTTTCCCAGGACGTTAAGAGGCTGCTTTGCTAACGCCTCGGCCTGCTTAATCGTTTGTAGACAGTGTTCAAAGCTACAGTGTACATTTCAAATGAGATGGACAAACACATCGACCTCGGGGCCCCGTCACTCCGAGGCCCCTGCGGTCGATCGACGCGGTCGTGGCTCTTCTCTGTCCCGGCCCCGCAGTGGCGGAACGAACCGCCCGCTGACGTCAGGACAGCAGAGTCGCTGCCCATCTTTCGTCACAGGCTCAAAACCCACCTCTTCAAGAAGTACTACCAGGATCCTACCTCTTAAAGCACCGATTATATTTATATTTTGCTACTCTTGCGCTGTGGCTTTAGCACTACATTATGCTCTTAGTCACTCGTTGAGAAAGGTGATGCACCTGGGTGTTCTGGTGAGTAGTAGTACACTGACCACCTACGTTGAATGCAATTATTGCAAGTCGCTTTGGATAAAAGTGTCTGCTAAATGACTAGAATGTAATCTATGCATTGTTAGCCATTGTTTATCATATTCTCCCTGCTTTAACTCTATCCTTCTTCGCAACAACTCGTGTGAATGTGCGTGTGTATTTGTGCGTACGGGTCACATTTATTTCTGCTCTCCACTTTGTGGCGATGTTGCTTTCCTCTTTCAGAACCCCTACATCTGTGTTTGAATTCCCTCTCGACATCCTTCCTTTCACATTAACCCCCCCATCCTGTCATCTCCCTCTCTCCCTCCCTCCCTCCATCTCCCTCCCTCCCTCCATCTCCCTCCATCTCCCTCTCCCTCCCTCCCTCCCTCCCTCCATCTCCCTCCCTCCCTCCCTCCATCTCCCCCCCTCCCTCCATCTCCCTCCCTCTCTCCTTCCCTCTCTCCCTCCCTCCCTCCCTCCCTCTTTCCATCTCGCTCCCTCCCTCCCTCCCTCTCTCCCTCCCTCCATCCCTCCCTCCCTCCCTCTTAGCACTTTGTGTGTAGCGTTTGCGAGAAGCCCCTTCAGGGACACCCCTACTATGAGCGTTTGGGCCACGCCTACTGCGAGTGGCACTTCGACATGGTGAGAACGTGAGCCGGGCCCCGCTGTGGCGTGGGTCTGGCCCGCCTGCGGCGTGCGTTCTCTCCAGCAGATGGCGCCGTGTCCTCGCCGTCCATCCGTCCCTCCTCTCACAGAATGGCTGTGATGTGTGCGTTTGTGATGATAAATTCTGGGCTGAAGTTTCCGTGTAGTACTGAATTGTGATCAGCTTAGCCTCCTCAAATCCCAGCCGGAGCTGTTCTGAGGGTAAACCTCTAAGCTGATCCTAGATCAGGCCTCAGGCCGCTCTGCTAACTCGGTAAACTGCATCCCAAACGCGTCCCCCGTGCACCAAATGTCAGCTGGCTGAAGGTTCGCCTGGCTAATGCATGTTGGTGTGTGTGTGTGTGTTTGTTTGCAGCATTTTGTGTGTGCTAAGTGTGAGAAGCCCTTCCTGGGTCACCGTCACTACGAGAGGAAAGGACTGGCCTACTGCGAGACCCACTACAACCAGGTAAAGACTGAGGCCCTGTACCCCGTAAACGTGAGGAATCACTGATCTTAACATGACTAGACTGGCCACAGCCGCATAGAGGAGCACCCGCTTACACCCGTCCAATCGCTTTTTAAATCGGGAGACGAGGGCATCTACTACCTAGTGATGTCACAGTGAGCCTTTATGCGTAAGTACAGTACCGCTAACGCACGTTGCATTTTGGCCAGCTGTAGTCTGAGGTGATAATTTCCCAGATAGCAAGCGGATGTGTAATGATTCTGGGCCATATATGGGCCGGAACTAAGCCACAAGGGCCAGATCCGGCCTGTATATGGCCCAGATCCGCTTGCTATCTGGGTTAGTATGGAGTAATAATAACGACGCCCCCTCGTCTCCGCGTGTTTGCCGAGTTGAAACATGTCCTCACCCTGTGTGTCTCTTTCCTGTAGCTGTTTGGCGATGTGTGCTACCACTGCAACCGCGTGATCGAAGGAGATGGTAAGAGCGACTATATCGACGCAAGACTCGCAGAGGGTTTAGTTTTGCGACAATCTCTGTGCTGAACGATACCTTTGCGGTGTCATAGCCCCGTTCAGACGTCACGTTTTGTGGCGATTCGAGATAAATGCCTCGGTTGAATCGGGGGGGGGTCGTATGAACTGGGGGGATCGTGGGATCTCAGCAAGGGAAGGATGCGGTCATGACCCTTGACCTCCTCTTCTTCTTCTTCTTCTCCTCTTCCCGCCTCAGTGGTCTCGGCGCTGAACAAGGCCTGGTGCGTCAACTGTTTCTCCTGCTCCACCTGCAACACCAAACTCACCCTCAAGTAAGTCCCGCCCCCCGCCCTCCCCCCCCGCGCTCGAACCCTCCCCCCCCGCCCCGCCCGAACCCTCCCCAGCAGTCCTGTATCCTGGGCTTCGTCGGGTCGGTTCCTCTAACCCCGCCTCCCTTCTCGCCGTAGTCCGGCTCTCCTCGCTCTCCTCCCTCCCTCTTTCACCTCCTCCTCCTCCTACTTCTCTCTCGCCTTTTAACCTCTCTTACCTTTTAACCTCTCTTCTCCTCACCCTCTCTCTTTCCTCTCTTTCCCCCTGTTCTCTCTCCTCCCCCGCCGCCACCTCCTCCTCCTCCTCCTCGGCTACGGCGGCCCACCAGGGACAAGTTTGTGGAGATCGACCTGAGGCCGGTGTGCAGGCACTGCTACGAGCGCTTCCCGGAGGAGCTGAAGCGCCGGCTCGCCAGGCGCGAGCGCGACGGCAAGGAGCGCCGGAAGAAGCCCGCCATCTGTCTGTAGACCCTCCTTCCTCTTTCTCCTCCTCCTCCTCACGTCACTCTCCCTCACTTCTCCTTTCCATCCGTCGGTCAGTGCCATCCTCTCCTCCTTTTCTCATCTTTTTTTGTTTTTCCTCTCCCGTTCGCGTCGTTTTGCGTTGCGACGTCGACGAGCTCACGGCAGGAATGTCTCGGTGATGATTGACAGTATCAATCAAACCAATCAAAGCTTTATTTGTACAGCGCATATCATACCCAGAGGCAACACAATGCGCTTTACAGAGAACAAGGGAGGTGGGCATACGACCCACCTCTACATATTCCAGAGGGAAGAAAAAAAAACAGTAATCACCCGGGGGCCAGATAAGTGAGCTGTAAAAATTCTTCCCTGACCCCTCTCAACAAGGCGATCGAGCAAGCTCCAGGAGTATGTTTGTCTACCGGCTAAGAACATTTATAAAGCAATACATTACATTAAATTACATTTCAGAGTAAGAGAGGCTAAAAAAAAGCATCAGTAGGAGAAACAGTAAGAGTAGTCTCACTCCTAAAAGATAGAGAGAGAGAGCGCGAGAGAGAGAGCGCGAGAGAGAGAGCGCGAGAGAGAAGAGAGAGAGAGAAGAGAGCGCGAGAGAGAAGAGAGAGAGAGAAGAGAGAGAGAGAGAGAGAAGAGAGAGAGAGAGAGAGAAGAGAGAGAGAGAGAGAGAGAGATGACGTTTATTGTCTCCAACGAGGAGAGGTCTTTCCCAGCTCCCATGGTCGTAAATTAGACAGTGGAGACGAGCCGTGCTTCGCAGCAGCGCACCGACTCCCGTAACGAGGACAGAGTTAGAGGAAGTAGGCTGGCGAGGTTCATGGGTAATTGTTGTAATCATGTTCTCATCCTCCACTAAAACGGTTCCACATCCACATGCTTATCATCAAAATTGTAGACCCATCAATTTGAAAGCTGATGCGATTACGATACTAGCCCGTTAACGATCGTGGCTCCGGGGCGCGGAGTAATAACGCCGAGTCGCCCTCTCTTCGCAGGAACAAGTTTGTGGAGTTCGATATGAAGCCGGTGTGTAAGAAATGCTACGAGAAGTTTCCCCTGGAGCTCAAGAAGAGATTGAAGAAGCTGGCCGAGACCGTCGGACGCAAATAGAGCGGCCTCGGCGCCGGGGGCGGAGCCAAGCATGCGGCCGGAGGTCGAGACCCCCAGAGCTACGCCGACACCTTGATCCTAACAAGTGCCCAAATTAGCCATATCTGTGTTGTATCATCACTTACTTAACATCTGTACGTCCGTAGTAGTCTACCTTTAAAATCCTCTGTGGAACATATTTTCAGTTATAGATTTTTGTCTTGATTTTTATTTTAATTTCCCCTGAGGAATGGTTTTGTTTTGTTTTTTATCTGTAAGTGAGCATGTTTTAATGAATTCATGAACAATGAACAGCAGTTGTGTACCTGCCGTGTGTGAGGTGTTTGCCCACTGCCCCTCCACACTTGAAAGATCTGAACAGTATGTTTTCCTCTCTCTCTCTCTCTCTCTCTCTCTCTCTCGAGACTCAATATGGTTCCTCAAAACAAAGGATAAGACATTATCTGACAGAAGGCTCCCTTCTCTCTCCCTCTCTCTCTCTAATGACATCCTGCTCTTCAATTTCTTTTACATCCTTTTTTTCCCTTTTTTTTTCTTTTTCTTTCAAAAGCCAAAAGTGTCTGAAGTGGAAGTTTTCACTTGAAATATGAGTCATCGTTGACTTTGATGAAGAGGATTAATTAAAACATAAGGCCCTGTCCCCTGACTGACATAGAAATCTTTCTCTGGTGTCTTAAAAAGACGAAGGTGCTTGGGATTGCTCTTCTATAGCTTTTGTCTTGTGCCTTGGATAATGAACAATGTATGTATGACTATCTAATATGCAAGTGATACTGTACATATATACCCGTCTTGTTAAATATATCAGTATGCCATTTTATCGAAGACTAACGAAATATGCCTCATGAGAATAACAAAGACTGTTTCATGAATCTTGACCTATATACAGGTCAACAGCTCAACCCTAGTCCTGTGTGAGTATCAGTCTTGCGTACAATAATACATCCTTTATTCAAGGCATTGCCTGACCTGATCTAATGAAACAAGTTCAATGTTACACCAGAGACCACTGATATGCAAGAATTGTATGAGCGAGTTACGGTAGCATGGCATTTTCATCATGTTTTCATTAGACAACCATAAAGTACCACTAGACAATGAGAATGTTGCAGGAACATTTTGATCGTGCATTTTATTGCACACATAACAAAAGCTGCTTTGTGTATAGTTTGTATCGGTATCGCTGCTTGAGTCTCAAGCTTTGCTTCAGCAGAATTGAATGTTCACATACCTCGTCTTCATACAATGTCCTGAATTTCATTTGAATGTCCAGGTGTTCAATAAAGTTTTCACAACTTTGCAAGTCGACCCAGACCAGGTGATCATCATTTTCCAAAACTCCCAAGACCTTTAGTTTACAGTTTTGTAAATGTGTAATCAGCCTCTTATTCAGTGGTTAAGGTGAGGGTATTATTTCCTCGCTAACACACAAGCCATTAGCATATGTAATTGGATTTCTTGGTACAGTACACATGCACAATCGGATTAGAAATTCCTTCCGATATGATGCACAAATGCTACACAAGAACATTCTTAGGTCTAAGGATCACACATCTCTGGGATAACTTCAGGTACGTACAGCAGACACACAAAGGCTACGTTCAAGAGACGACCAGACTCAGAGTGGACCCTTGACGGGAAGAAAGTTGGTGTCTGGACAGTGTGTGCTTCAGTTGTTGAGGGCTTATCTTGACCGGTTTACTCAGGGGGAGGCGTCGCTGACTGGACGACAGGAAGTGAAGACGAAAGGTCGTCCACTCACTAAAGGTCATCTGGAGGAGATCCTTGAGGTCGCGGGTGTCGCCGAAGACCAAACTCTGACCAGTTAGCTTGTTATATTGCACCACGTCAGCGTACAGCTCAGGGAACTCCAGCTTCTCCAGCTGAGAGATTGTGGAGACAGAAAAAAAGGGAAATGCTTTTTAGTTTTGTGTTTTTCGACTGCTTTTCGACTAGTTTTTATGCAGTGAGAACTTTACATGTACAGTACAGCATGAACACACATACCAGCACACACACATGCACAGATCTTAACATGGGTACTGGTAACTAATGGCTCAATGTACATTTAATGCGCCCTTATTGTTTAGGTAATAGGGATACTGTATGGTTCTAACCCAGATAGCAAGAGGATGTGTAATGATTCTTGGCCATATATGGGCCGGAACTAAGCCACAAGGGCCAGATCTGGCCTGTATATGGCCCAGATCCGCTTGCTATCTGGGAAACCTCCTTACCTCGTTGCAGATGTCCTCTGTGCTCATGTTGATCACGGTCCTGACCGGTAGCGGGGCGGGGCTCCCTCTCCACCCACAATCCCTCAGTCCGGCCGACCCCCTGATTCTTGCCAGCTCCGTCTTGATAGAACGGTCCAGGTTGACCGTCGACAGTTTGAACCTCTCCACGTCGCCCACCGTGAAGCGGTAGTCCACCTTGAGGAACATCTCGAACATCTCCGGATCTCCGTCCTGCTCCAGCAGCTCGTCCACCTCCTCCCTCATCACGTGGAGCTCCGCCCTGGATTGGGCGAACACCTCCCACAGGGTCCTGGAGGCGTCCACGGCAGCGGCGGCAGCGTCGCCCGCGTCGATCTGCGCCCTCTGCTGGTCGTCCTCCAGGCACTGCAGGACCCAGCTGAGACGGCAGGGCCAGTGATTGGCTAACACCACCCAGGCGGCGATGTGCTCCGGCGAGGGGAGCTCCTCCTTCAGGGTCTCCATGATCACCACGGTGACCCGGACGGAGTTGATGACCCGTCTCATAGCCATGGTGTCGTCGGAGACGTATTTGTGGAGGTTCCCGCCGTCGCTCACCAGGATGGTCTTGAAAGACGACTGGATCAGCTTCTCCACCTCCTCCTCGATCAGCCCGAAAGCCACGCCCACCTCCTGGATGCAGCTCTTATCTATCAACGGAAAACCGGCTTCGACCGGTTCCGCTTTCTCCACCAAGGAAGCGTTGGAAGCGGCGGGCGTTTTCGCGCAACACAGGGTCCTACTCCGCCCGCGCGTCCCGGGCTCGGCGTCCTCCGTGACCTCCGATTGCCCGCTGACGATGTTGCCGAAGACCTTCCGCTTGGAGGCGGCGCACAGCGGCGGCACGGTGAAGGCGAGGGTCACGATGCGGCCGAGGAAGGCGCGGGCGCGGTCCTCTCTGCCGAAGCAGCCGTCCGCGAAGTCCACTTGCCGGACCAGCACCTCCGGGTCGACCGCCAGCAGCGTGATGAACGGGCTACCCTCCTCCGACAGCAGGATGTTGACGGCGTCCAGGACGCCCACGATCTTCCCGGGCTCGCAGCGGTCCAGGTTGGTGATCTCCAGCACCACCCGGATCCTCCGCCTCTCGAAGACCTCCATGAAGTGGATGAAGCTGGACAGCAGCCACATCTCCTTCCTGACCTCGTTCATGAAGCCCAGCCGGCTGCTCACTCTCTCGTTGTCCATGCCCCGGCGGATGTTCAGGTCCTGGTTGAAGAGCAGGTTCTTGCCCATCCGGAAGGCGAAGCGCGCGGCGCCCGCCGCCGGCACGCCCAGCGCGGCTATCGCCAGGCCCTCGAACACCCCGGCGCCGCCTCGACTCGCCGCCGCCCCCGCCTCGCCTCCCCCCTCCCCCTCCGCCCCCGCCTCGCCTCCCCCCTCCCCCTCCGCCTTGGCCGGCGTCGGAAACCCGAACCTCAGCAGGAGCGCCAGGATGGCGAGCGCGGCCAGGAGGAGGGCGAGGACCAGGAACCAGAGCGGGCAGCAGCAGAACCTCTTGGACCTCCACTGGTTCCGGCCGTCCTCCTCCACCGTCTTCTTCCTCAGCTCGGCGTCGTCGTCGTGCTGCGCCGCGCGGTACAGCGCCAGCTGGAGCTTACCGAAGCTCTCCTGCAGCGTCCGGCAGAGGCGGATGGCCAGGCCCGCCCACAGCAGGTCGCTGCCCGCAAAGTGCCAGGCGCTGAAGCGCGCGTAGACGAAGCGCACGTTCCTCTGGTTCTGGTTCTCCTCGGTCCAGACGGGCAGGAAGAACAGCAGCCTGCCCATCAGGGCCAGGAGGCCGGGGAGCGAGGGCTCGGGGGAGCGAGGCGGCCGACTCCCCTTGCTCCCCTGCTCTCTACGCGCCGCCTCCTGCTCCATGTGCACTGATTGGAGACACGGGAGAAGAGGTACTGTGAGAGGAGGCAGGTACTACCCAGGCCCGTCTGGGAGATATGCGAGGCCTTTACGAGCCCCCCCCCACACACACACACACACGGCTCTAAGTCACGAAATCGAAAGCGCAGTTTACTTTTAGTTACCTCAGGCAAGTTAACTCCCGCCCCTTTCGCCCCCCCCCCCCTTTGTGAATGAGTTCACAAGGAAAAGAGAGGATCATAGAGCAGCAATGACTCATCACTTGGCGTTTCATTTGCTGGTGGTTGATTATATGAATATATGGCAATGAAATGACTGAAATGTCCTCGACAACAAAACCGAAGAATCTTTTAGAAGCCTATTGAGATTCCGATATGGGGACAGTCAGGAAGACAGGCAGACGGTAAGTCAGAGAGACAGACTGGACAGATGGGCATACACACACACATGCTCGCACACACACACACACACACACACACACACACACACACACACACACACACATGCTCACATGCTCACACACACACACACACACACACACACACACACACACACACACCTTACCTACCCTCTATGTGGCGGAGGATCATGTTGATGCGGTTCTGACATGATGAGTAAAGGCCCACAGTGGCAGGAGAGGAGACTCTAGTGAGCGTCTTGGCCAAAGCATAAGCATAGACGTTATCCGACGGCAGATCTAGGCAAAAAAGATCACTTTGTCAATGCATTTCTTCACACTGAATATTATATTAATAAGCATATCTAGTTAACAACCGAGATCGCAACCACCCGGTTGTGACCTGTTAATTATTAATCCCACACACACATTAGCGCGTAGCTGTTTCTTCCACTTCCTCTTGTAATTGTGTTCCCGAGTAGCAAGGAGACAGAGAGCCACACACACACTTTCTTTCGGGCACTTCCCAGCAAACACACAACGTCAGGGAGACGTTCAGATCATGTCTTAATAACGTCCATCGGTCCAGAACCCCATTTGTACGTCTGCTGGACCCCTCAATATTCACACGTCTGGCTTGGACCCCTCTAAGACGTCTGTGGACGTGCAACGGGTTCAATATCTGAACGTTTAAAAAAAACATTCATTCTGGCTCCTAATTGGATGTCTTTGGACGTCCGAAAAAGACAAAAAAGACATCTAAAAGACGTCTTTTAGACGTGTCTTTGCTCAGTGGGTAGCCACACACACACTTTCTTTCGGGCACTTTTCTGCGCCAGAGACGCACCCACAACCACAATGAGACGGGGCGACGACCTGGAAACAGTGGAAGAGTAGAGGGAATGTCCATTCATTCTCTCTTTCTTTACCTCTCTCTCTCTCTCCCCCCTTCTCTCTCTCTTTCTCTCTCTCGACGCACTCTCTCATTACTTGTCAGAATGTTTCACCTTTGGTGAGCTGCATTGGCATGGTGATGGGGTTCCACGGCAGCCAGAGGAAATATAAATATCTCAATATCTCCTGGGCTTGTTACCTGTGAAGGATAAAGAACAGCACGGACACCATAGGTTCAATTGGGATGAGAGAGAGAGAGAGAGAGAGAGAGAGACAGAGAGAGAGAGACAGACAGAGAGGGGCGAAAAATGGGAGAGCTAGACAGAAAGAGAGAAAGGAAGAGTAGAGGGGGGGAGGGTTGGTGAGAAGGAAACAAAATGTTCAAAACAAAACCATTGCCAAACGGCTTATCCTTGTATCCAATGGATTTACACCACCAAGTGCTGAAAAACTGTGTCCCTGTAAGATGCATTGATGCCAACATGTACTACATTTCATAAAGCAACAATTGAGATACAAATGTCAGAGTTATACCTGAAGTAAATAGACTGAACATTGACTTACAGTGTATTTTTGTTTTGTATCCCTCAGTAGACAATCTTCAGGAACTGAATTTGGATCCGCCCCTGTGAATTGCTGAGTTGTCCTCTGCGAATAACGTGCTCCACTGGGTTTGTTGAGGCATGGTTGAACATTACCCCCTCAGGGCTGTAAACCTTACAGCCCAGACAAAGGTAATATATCATGCAAATGGCCGTGTGCAGGTTTCCTTCCCACCGGGACGTATCACAGAATGTCACATGGTATCCTGATATTTTGAAGATCTCAAATACCCTAGGTGGTGCTATCATCCTCGGGTTCTTTCTGTGAATAGTGAGTGGGTTGGGGCAGAGTTTGGGGGGGCTTAGACCCTACCCAGATAGCAAGCGGATGTGTAATGATTCTGGGCCATATATGGGCCGGAACTAAGGGCCAGATCTGGCCTGTATATGGCCCAGATCCGCTTGCTATCTGGGTATCAGCTCTGCATGCATGGCTGCTTGGGATGTTCACACAGGCCTGTGCTGACACGCGTGGCGCTGGGGTTGAGTCTGCATGCGTCCTGAGGCCATGAGGGGAGGAATGCTCGTCTTTCAGCGATTACAGAGACGCGGCCCGAGAAGAAGGTGTAGATGGAGGTGTAGCGCCGGATGTTGTCCATTCATTCTCTCTTTCTTTACCTCTCTCTCTCTCTCTCCCTCCCTCTCCCCCCATCCTCTCTCTCTCTCTCTCTCTCTCTCTCCCTCCCTCTCCCCTCCCCCTCTCTCTCTTTCTCTCTCTCTCTCTCTCTCTCTCTCTCTCTCTTTCTCTCTCTCTTTCTCTCTCTCTCTCTCTCTCTCTCTGATATATGTTCTTGTGCTAAGAATAGCTAGGGGACTTGAGACAAAAACCTCCTTCTCTCTCTCTCCCTCTCTCCTTCTCTCTCTCTCTCCCTCTCTCCTTCTCTCTCTCTCTCTCTCTCTCTCTCTATCTCTCTCTCCCTCTCCCTCCCTCTCTTTCTCTCTCTCTCTCCCTCCCTCTCTCTCTCTCTCCGTCCCCCTCTCTCTCTCTCTCCCTCCCTCTCCCTCTCTCCCTCCCCCTCTCTCTCTCTCCCTCCCTCTCCCTCTCTCTCCCTCCCTCTCTCTCTCTCTCTCTCTCTCTCTCTCTCTCTCTCTCTCACCCTTAACCCTATTAGTACTGCTAATGTCCATACATCTGTTCTGAGTTCTAAATCAAGAGGTAAATCAAATCTACTTTTATGTAGATTTACTTTGATGAATTAAAAATTCTCTTTAGCAAGCTGTTGAAATGAAGTTTAATTAGTTTATGTCTGATTAAGATTATATAAAGTGCCGGGCCTTGGGGAAAATATTTCTCTCTTTACACAGAGTACCTGATTGTTCAACAGCCTTAATTAACTTGACTGTCACAGAGAGGGAGAGAGAGAGAGAGATAGAAAGAAGGAGAGAGACAAGAGGAGAGAGAGACAGGAGGAGAGAGAGACAGGAGAGAGAGAGAGAGGAGGAGAGAGAGACAGGAGAGAGAGAGACAGGAGGAGAGAGAGACAGGAGGAGAGAGAGACAGGAAAGAGAGAGACAGGAGGAGAGAGACAAGAGGAGAGAGAGAGGAGGAGAGAGACAGACAGGAGGAGAGAGAGACAAGAGGAGAGACAGCCAGGAGGAGAGAGAGAGACAAGAGGAGAGAGAGCCAGGAGGAGAGAGAGACAGGAGGAGAGAGAGAGACAGGAGGTGAGAGAGAGACACGAGGAGAGAGAGAGACAGGAGGAGAGAGAGTGGAGGAGAGAGCGATGGAGAGGGAGGGAAAGAGGGATGGAGAGAGTGGGAGTTTTCTATTCATCACACAGGTAGAGAATACCTATTCTCTCTTATTGCTTGGTGTTAGAGATCTCTTGAAAATCAATACAGGACAAAATGGATTGACCCCCCCCCCCCCTCCCCCCTCCCTCGCTCTTAGAGCCCTACCCCTTCTCCATATGAAGTCTGCAATTAAGGTTAATGGATTCACACTCCCGATTAATTGAAGATGGGTATCATACACCCGTGTGATTAATTACGCCTCCAGGTTGAATCTGGATAGTGGAGCCAGAGCTAAAGGCTAAGGGAAATTAAACCGGAGATGTTAGATGCTTTTTTTCCATCTGAAAAGTTCAGATGAAAAATGTAATTTTGGTATCCGTGTTCCTCCTAAGACGGAGGGCGTGTCCCCGTAGATCCTACCAATGGGTTTGTTTTGAATGAACGGTGATAAATCGTTTTCTGAAGCATAAACTACTATATTGCATGGAATCAATTGGGAAATCAACACAAACAAACCTGAATGGGTTACGATATTTGGGCAGTAGTGTTTCTTGTTCTTTTTCACCTAGTACTTCCATAAACGACCAACAGAGGGCGCTAAAGTATTAGGGGAAAAAAGGACAGGCGATCCCCTCAGACCTCCTGCTTCCCTGCTCTGTTGAGGGCGGCTACATAGGTGATCAGATGACGCCCATCACTGCAAGAAACATTCATGCTCTCAGTAAAGACTTTGACAGGAATAGACACGAAGAGAAAGATCAAAACCTGAAATCCATCAAACATCTTTTTTTTTTCCCTTCTTTTTCTCCCATTTTCATCAGAGCCTGAGGAACATGTGGGCTGAATGTCAGCCAGCTGCTATGAGCGCTCAGCGTGGCGCCGTCTCTAGCCTGGGAGGCACTACAAGGAGCTAAAAGGATTGGAATATGAATGGACGGATGGATTTCAAATTCTGAGTCGCAGCTCGCAATAAATGGCACAGTGAGAATGTGGTTTGGGGAAGGCGACCTCTACACAGCGCAGTACGTGTCTCTAGTGTATATCTATCCATCAGCGACCCCCCCCCCCCCGCCATCCCTGACCCCTGACCCCTGACCCAGGGCATTATTGACACGGAGGCTGACCATGGAGTGACCCTGAACAACCCTGCTGGGTCTAATTGGTGTAAGACCTCCTGTAGGTTCTCTGTATTGATTCCTCACATGCTCAATACAGGCTCTGCCTGGAGGAATGGGAACTCACTCACTCACTCACTCACTCACTCGCTCGCTCGCTCGCTCACTCGCTCGCTCGCTCACTCGCTCACTCGCTCGCTCGCTCGTTCACTCGCTCGCTCGCTCGCTCGCTCGTTCACTCACTCACTCACTCACTCACTTATTCACTCACTCACTCGCTCGCTCGTTCACTCGTTCACTCACTCACTCACTCACTCACTCACTTATTCACTCGTTCACTCACTCAATCACTCACTCGCTTGCTCACTCACTCACTCACTCACTCACTCACTCACTCACTCTCACTCACTCACTCACTCACTTATTCGCTCACATCTCACTCACTCACTCACTCACTCACTCACTCACATCCCACTCACTCACTCACTCACTCACTCACTCACTCACTCACTCACTCACTCACTCACTTACTCGCTCAAATCTCACTCACTCACTCACTCACTCACTTATTCGCTCGTTCACTCACTCGCTCACTTGCTCACTCACTCACTCACTCACTTACTCGCTCAAATCTCACTCACTCACTCACTCACTCACTTATTCGCTCGTTCACTCACTCACTCGCTCACTCACTCACTCGCTCACTCGCTCACTCACTCACTCACTCACTCACTCACTCACTCACTCACTCACTCACTCACATCCCACTCACTCGCTCACTCACTCACTCACTCGCTCGCTCACTCACTCACTCACTCACTCACTCGCTCACTCGCTCACTCACTCACTCACTCACTCACTCACTCACTCACTCACTCACTCGCTCACTCGCTCACTCACTCACTCACTCACTCACTCACTCACTCGCTTGTTC
>NW_028176279.1:0-15000 GCF_949987555.1 Borostomias antarcticus
CCATGCACCCTCAACCCCACCCCCTGCCCCCACCGCCTCCCTCCCTGCCTCCACCAAACCCCCCCAGATGGGCAGACAGGTGGACGGCACGCGTGCAGAATGGGGGGGTGAGGGGGGGAGATGGAGGGGGGGGCAGGATATCGATTCAACGTCCGTTCTCTGAGAGAGAGGTGGGCCCACGGCGCTTCTCCTACAAGGCTAACTCTGGCCCAATCTCATCACAGACCCTCTCTGGGGACCCGGGCGGCTTTTTTCCTCTCTCTCTCTCTCTCTCCCTCCCTCTTTTCTTTCCTTTCCTCCGCACGCAGTCGCACTCCTTCTTTCATTTTTATTCTGTAAAGATTCCCCGGCAGGAAAAAAAAAGAAAAAGGGGAAAAAACACACAAAAAAACCCCAAGGTCGTGAAAGGTCGTCCTCCCACCAGTCAACAGAGAGAGGGGGGTAGAGATAGCTCTCTAGAAGACAGGCCTGAGAGCGGAGATATCCCAGAATGCAGCTGATAAGAAAGTGGGCCATATAACCTTTGGTGGGCACGTGACAGGAATGCAGACGGCGGAGACGCGGAGAGGAGACGAGATGAGAGGGGAGGAGGAGAGGAGGGGGGGAGGAGAGGAGAAGGGAGGAGAGGAGAGGAGAGAGGGGAGGAGAGGAGGAGAGAGGGGATGAAAGAGGAGGAGGGAGAGGACAGGAGGGAAGCAGAGGGATGGGGAGGAGAGGAGAGGAGGGGGGTGGAGAGGAGGGGAGAGGGAGAGGAGAGGAGGGGGTGGTGGAGAGGAGGGGAGGGGAGAGGAGAGGAGGGGGGGTGGAGAGGAGGGGAGAGGAGGGGGGTGGAGAGCAGAGGAGAGGAGGGAGAGGGAGAGGAGAGGACAGGGATGGGGAGGGAGTCTGCTGCCGCACTTGAAAGATGAAGTCAAAGAAGGAAAAGGAGGGAGGACAGAGGAGGGAGGAGGAAGGGGGTGATAAGAAAAGGAAGATGTTAGCTGCCAGAGAGGGAGGGAGGGAGGAAGAGAGGGAACGTGAGATAAAAAGAAGAACGCAAGAGAGAAAGGTGGAAGAAGCAGTGAAAGACTCTGTATGTCTCCTTACTTAGCATGATAACAGCTCTGTTGGCGTCATTCCAAACCGAGCCAGAGTGAAGTAGACAAGCTAGCTGGCGAGACACATTCTGGAACTCAAATAAGAGACCGTTGGCTCCACGATCAATCGGAAGTTCTGCATTGACAAGCTCTGACATTCTGCGTATTTTGTTTAGGTAAGATAAGGGACAGTAAAAGATGCGACGCCCGCTGTACTCTGTCGCTTCGCTAACACCGACACTTCACTGACTGAATCTTTCCCAACATCCATACTTTATGTGTAGCCCATTGAGTCGGGGGAGTCGCTTTAAAGAGACGCGAATGGTTTTACACAGACTTCAGCGGGGGAGGCGCTAACGCTAACGCTAACGCTACAGTAGCTTTGCTAGCTCTGCGGCTGCATGCTAACACGTTGCGGCGTGATTGGGCCGACGTGGGAATAATTGACCCTGAACAATTATTACAATGAGTGCTCCCATTTCTCTTCCCTTCAGTCTCCCCCCTCCCTCCCTCCCTCCCTCCCTCATCCCTCCCTCCCTCCAAATGGAGGAGATGCAGCGCAGCAGAATTCTGGTGAAGACGCCTCACAAATGAAGTTCTCCTCGCGGTCCCTGGAGACTGCCGTGCCATTTGTTTTCATTATTTTGACAACCCTCTTTAAGGAGCTCCGCTCCTCGCCCGCTGCCTCCTCCGTTTTTCCGAGTTCATCCTCTACCCTCTTTTTCCCGCTTTATTTGCAGCTCATCCCGGATGAGGCTCAGCGGTGTGTTTTCAGTCACAGCTCTCTGCCTCGGAAGACAGGGGGCCAGAGAGACACCTCCTCACAGAGATAAATAGACACCTCTCTCTTTCTCTACCCCCCCTCTCTCTCTCTCTACCCCCCCCCTCTCTCTCTGTCTCTCTCTCTCTTTCTCTACCCCCCCTCTCTCTTTCTCTCTCTCTCTCTTTCTCTACCCCTCTCTCTCTCTCTTTCTCTACCCCTCTCTCTCTCTCTCTTTCTCTACCCCCCCCTCTCTCTCTCTTTCTCTACCTCCCTCTCTCTCTCTCTACCCCCCCCTCTCTCTTTCTCTACCCCCTCTCTCTCTACCCCCCTCTCTCTTTCTCTACCACCCCTCCTCTCTCTCTATCTCTATCTCTCGCTCTCCTCCCCTCTCTCTTTCTTCCTCTCAGCCTGTGTGTGTGTGTGTGTGTGTGTGTTTTTCTCACCCCCTCTCTCCCCCTCCCTCCCTCTCTTTCCCAGGCAGGTCTGTAGTGCCGTGGTCCTCCGGGGTTCTGGATTGGACCGGGCCTTCCCTCCGGGCACGTTATCAGCCCGCCTGCAGCTTTCAGCCTCCAATCCCAGCATTAGCATCCGGCCCACACCTCCACACACACAACTTCATTAAAGGAACCAAAGATACTGGGGGCAAGGGAGGAGGAGGGCGGCCATTTTCTCCTCCTCCACTCCATTTCTCCAGTCACCAAACATTAGTATTTCAGACTGTTGCTCCTTCCTTCATATTATTATTACTTATTTATACAGAACACTTTTGTGTATCGTATGTTTTCTTAAGTATAACATAAACAATGTTCGATGGGTGCTTTATAATACAACCTCACTGCAATACATGTTATTATTAATTATTATTATCATCGTTAATTATTATTATTATTTTTATTATCATTATTATTATTATTATCATTATTATTATTATTATTATTATTATTATTATTATTATTATTATTGTGTGTGTGTGTGTGTGAGCGTGCTTGTTTGTTTGACATCATCTGTGTACATGTATGGAAAAAAGTGAGAAACAATAAACCAATTTGAGCCTTCGCGGTTCTGCATATTTATACTGAGTAACGGTCAGCTGGTGCTTTCTTGCCTGTCCCAAAAGCGAGGTGTTGTTTTGGAAAAACAAGAGTCTCTTAAACACATTGATTTGTATATTCTTCAAACAAAGACCTCAAACATCAATAAAGCACAGTGGGTAAACAAATCTGGTGCTTTTCATCTAATTTTACCTCAGTTACATATTGCTTCCTGTTTCGAATCTGCTCTGCATATGGTTTCTGCTTCAGGACAACGTCTATAGAAAGGAAGGTATGGGTAAATAATGTCTTAGATAGATAGATAGATAGATAGATAGATAGATAGATAGATAGATAGATAGATAGATAGATAGATAGATTGATAGATAGATAGATAGATAGATAGATAGATAGATAGATAGATAGATAGATAGATAGATAGATAGGTCAGTGGGTAGACAGACAGACAGACAGACAGACAGACAGACAGACAGACAGACCTACTTTATCCATAAGGGGACATTGTTGAAATGAAGTCTAGGGTATTATAAATGATTGGATGAAGTGTAGCGTAGATTGATCATGCATCTGATTGGCGCATGGCCCTGGCTTCTCAGCGTGAGAAGATGTTAAATGTGGAGAGCAAGGACATGAATAACACCAGAGAGAGAGAGAGAGAGAGAGAGAGAGAGATGGGGAGTGAGAGAGAGATGGAGTGAGGGAGGCGGGGGGGTAGTTTACCACCAGCGTCCCTTAGCTCGGCAGTGATAGCCAGTGAAGCAGAAAAGTGAATTGCCCTTCTACTCCAGTACTGCCTAATTTAATATCTCCGATGAGCTGCTTCAGCCTGGATTGGGCCGGGGTGCACACATTCACGCTGTGTCACAAAACATTAGACATTGTCGCTGCAATTCATTTCTTTATGGTAATTTTTGGCGGGCGCTGCTCAAGCCGGCCGCTGAGGAAGATCTCCAGAGGTATTCGATTTTGGGCGTTTTCATTGAAAGCATGATCGTCCGTTGATATATATTTAGTTCCCCCTTCCGAACCCACAGTGGAATATTCCGCAAGGCGTGATTCTACCTTCTATCTGTTTTGTCATTTCACTTTTTCTTCAGCAACCTTTGCTCGAGGGTAATGAATCTGTAGGAATGAATTGATTTGAATGTTAGTTATTGTTATTCTACGGCGGATTCTCTTAATGTGTTTGCCTTGGATTCTTTTATTTGCAATATTTCCGTTCGTCAGTTAACCGGGGAGATGTCACAGCCACGGCAGCGTACCGATGATTTCAGCTGAACACTTCTTAGTTGCTTGTCTCATCTCATCGTGGTCATACGCCATATCAGTACACAAAGTACAAGTCTGATGAATGTCACCGCGGCTTCGTTCAGCAAGGATTTTGTCTAACGGCAGTCTAAGTGGATGGTGATGCACATAGTAGAAATTTAGAAGTGTGGCATATGACATCATTCTGAATGCTATGGGGGGATATGACATCATTCTGAATCCTATGGGGGGATATGACATCATTCTGAATGCTATGGGGGGATATGACATCATTCTGAATGCTATGGGGGGGATATGACATCCTTCTGAATGCTATGGGGGGATATGACATCATTCTGAATGCTATGGGGGGATATGACATCCGCCCCGTTCCACTTCCTCATCGGGAGGCAAGCGGCAGGCTAACAGCTGCTGGGTCCGAGCAAGCCGCATATCAATGGCTGTAATTAATTGGATTAATGGAGAGGGTTCTGGGATTGGAGGAGCCGGGAGGAAGCCATTGAGAGGAAGCAGAATTGCCATCCCCGAGGGCAGGGGGGGTCGTTGGGGAGCGGGAGGGGGCACACGTCTGAATATGGATGAGGCGAAATTGAGTTAAAACTGAGGAGACTGCAGCATTCATTAGACCGCCCACCCTCTGAAGTAGCTGTTTAATATGCACGCTATTCCTATGCAAATCAGCAATAATGAAATGCAGAGGATTTTTTTTAATCAGAGAAAGAACAAGCAGATGTTGGCAGGGTTTTGGAAAGGGTTGTTGTGCGGTGTGTGTGTGTGCTTGTTTAAGTGCGTGCATACGTGTGTGTGCGAGTGTGTATGCATGCGTGTGTGTGTGCGCACCTCCCTGTGTGCATGACTGTTTGTTTGGCTGGGAGGGAGGGATTATTTCATACAAGAGTCTGAAATCACTGAGTGAAATCAACGTCCCCTGAGCAAACCTGAGCCCTCGTCTCCCCTCAGTAGCGCTAGCAGGGCACAGTATGAGATATGCATCCAGCTCAGGAAGCACGCATGGAATAAGTCAATAGAGGGCCTAGGGATGTAACGATAACCGCTATAATGATAAACCGTGATTAAATTTGATTAAATTTATCGTGATAAAATGATCATTAAAACCGTGCTTGATTGCCCCGCTTTTGAAAAACACTGTAAATACTATCCAGCATCAGACAAAGCTAGCAACAGTCTCAAAGACACATTACTTTAGTGTTAATGCAAAAAAAAAAAAGTGCAGTGCTGCTCATTTTATTTGTGGTTTTCAATATAAAACTTGGTGAAGTATTTCAGCATGTGTATCGGTAGTTTTAGAAAATTTGCAGCACATTTTAAAATACCGCGATAATACTGATAACCGTGATAATTCACTATAATCGTGATACAGTATAAAAATGTCACACCGTTACATCTCTAAGTGGGCCTTACCTCACAGAAGACAGAGAGATGTCTTCCGGCAAGTTCTATCTCCTCTATGACCACCCACCCGTGTAATTATGTAATCTATACCTCTCTCTGTATACGCACTGACTATTGTGGCGTTTACATTCGTGTTTGAGGGTGTTGATGTGTAATGAGGACATGTGTATATGTGTGTGTGTGTGTGTGTGTGTATGTGTGGAGGGGGGGGGGGTGTTAAGTGTGGAGCAGGCGTGTGTGTGTGTGTGTGTGTGGAAGGGGGGGGTGTTAAGTGTGGAGCAGGCGTGTGTGTGTGTGTGGGGGGGGGTGTTAAGTGTGGAGCAGGCGTGTGTGTGGGAGGGGTGTTAAGTGTGGAGCAAGCATGTGTGTGTGTGTGTGTGTGTGTATGTGTGTGTGTGTGTGGGGGGGGTGTTAAGTGTGGAGCAGGCGTGTGTGTGTGTGTGTGTATGTGTGTGTGTGTGTGTGTGTGTGTGTGGGGGGGGGGTGTTAAGTATGTAGCAGGCTGTGTGTGTGAGTGTGTGTGTGTATGTGTGTGTGTGTGTGAGTGTGTGTGTGTGTGTGTGTGTGTGGGGGTGTTACGTGTGGAGCAGGCGTGTGTGTGTGTGTGTGTGTGTGTGGGGTTTTAAGTATGGAGCAGGCGTGTGTGTGTGAGTGTGTGTGTGGGGGTGTTAAGTGTGTAGCAGGCTGTGTGTGTGTGTGTGTGTGGGGGGGGGGGGGGGGGGGGGTAAGTGTGTAGCAGGCGTATGTGTGTGTGTATGTGTGTGTGTGTATGTGTGTGTGTGTGGGGGGGGGGGTGTTAAGTGTGTAGCAGGCGTGTGTGTGTGTATGTGTGTGTGGGGGTGTTAAGTGTGTAGCAGGCGTGTGTGTGTGTGTGTGTGTGTGTGTGTGGGGGGGGGGGTGTTAAGTATGTAGCAGGCTGTGTGAGTGTGTGTGTGTGTGTGTGTGTGTGTGTGGGGGGGGGGTGTTAAGTGTGTAGCAGGCTGTGTGTGGTGCTGAGGTGGTAATGACTCCTGTGGAAGGCTCCGTAGCGGAGTGGCTCCCCACGGCCCTCGCTCGTCTCCCACGGCCCGGCCGAGGCCTCTCTGTGGGCCTGTTATACTAAGAGCTCTCTCAGCACTAGGAGAGGAATTAAGGAAACAGGATGAAGCCATCTATCATCCGGCGGCTACCTCTTTAGCTGTGGCCGGACTGGTCTGAGTCTCTCACAGAGACGACCCGCCTGGTCACACAGAGAGCATTAGCACAGTCTGCCTGCTAATATGAGTGTCACAAAGGTCTCACTAATAATGATTACATTCCCGTACTGTTTTTTTTTAATGTGGCTTTGTTTTGTTTGTTTGTTCGTGGCTGTGTGCAACTTAGGTTGTTTGTTTGTTTTGTGTGTGTGTGCGTGCGTGAGAGAGAGTTAAATTACCTTCGAATTACCTTAGATTGTAATAGATTGTTGTCATTAAGAGCATAATGTCAAGTGTCTCGTCACTCCCAGGCCATCTAGAATATTACACAAGTGAATCTCCGTCGTCTTGGACTCCCCTGACGCGGCAATAATAACAATCTAACGACCGGCGGTACATTAGGTGTACAGGACCCTCCTGAAGCCTTGCACCAAGGGTACAGTCATAATTAGAACTGTGATGATGATGAGGCAGCAGAGTGATGATGATGATGGCGTCTCTGTTAGTGTGTCCCTGTCCTAATTAGAGAAGGCTATTACAGGACTGCGCGTGTGTGTGTGTGTGTGTGTGTGTGTGTGTGAGAGAGAGAGAGAGAGAGAGAGACATGAGGGAGATGGGGCCCCACCAAAATAAGATCTATCTCCGCTCGCTGACTCATCACTGCGACATAACGTCACTATTCGGCGCGGCCGAAAGTCCCCTCGACCGCAAATCAAATCAAGGTCTTCCTCCGCTGGGTGTCTGGAACTACTTCATGAACACAAGTGGCCCCGAAGAGAGCTAAAGTGAATAACCGGCTCCCATTATCCACGGTAATGGTGCAGAGTAAGTCGCTATTCCTCCCTCTGAGATGCTAGGCTGCTCGCGGACAGCTAATAGCTAGCCGCCGATTCACACGGAGAGAGAAGGAGGGGAGACCCAGATAGCAAGCGGATGTGTAATGATTCTGGGCCATATATGGGCCGGAACTAAGCCACAAAGGGCCAGATCTGGCCTGTATATGGCCCAGATCCGGCCTGTATATGGCCCAGATCCGCTTGCTATCTGGGGAGGGCGTGGTGGGAGCGGCGAAGCTCCCCGTTGTCTTCCGGTGACGTACGAGCGCCACGGCATTCAGGAAGTAGGAAGATACTTGTGTTTTTGTCCATTAATATGCACTGTCCCTATTTTAAATAAAATAAAAATAAATAAATACCCTGACGAAGGCCCTGAGCTGGCAGAAAACATGCTGGTCTGATATATCCACCATGAACTATTCAATTTAACTTTTGTATTTTTTAAGAGTTGACTTGGACACCGGCTGTAGCTCAGTTGGTAGAGCGGCTCGTTCAATGATCGAAGGGTCAGTGGTTCGAATCCCAGCTCCGACTGTCCACATGTCAAAGTGTCCTTGAGCAAGACACCTAACCCCAAATTGCTCCCAATGAGCAGGTTAGCACCTTGCATGGCAGCTACCGCCATTGGTGTGTGAATGGGTGAATGAGAGGCCATTGTAAAGCGCTTTGAGTGCCGCTAAGGTGGAAAAGCGCTATATAAGTGCAGTCCATTTACCTTTTTCTTTCTGATGCATGGGATCCCTCCCCCGAGTGAGTCCAGTAGAGCATCTTCATCACTTCCTGTGAAGATCACCTGAGGAACGCTGCTGGCCTCGTCTTCCTCCTTTCTTCTTCTTATTCAGGAAGTAGTCCCGGCGCACTCCCCTCGGCGTACGCCTACGCAGACCGCCATGAGACGTCACGCGCTCGTGCCCCCGTCACCAGCGGTCGTTCCGAAGATCGCCAGGATTATAAGCCACACCAGAATTACACCTTTTTAACTATGTAGGCCAGGGGTCGTGCCCGCCACGCCTGAGGGAACGGGGGCTGAACGTACACGCGGCGAGCCGATGGCGCGGCACGCTCGCGGTATTACCCTCCGAGCGAGCCACTGAGCCTCAACGTTGATAAGTAGCGCTACGACTGCCCCCCGCGCGCCCGGCAGGGAGACCAGCCGAGCCCTACCTCTCACTCAACCTGTGAAGGTCAAAGAGGATAAAACCTGTTATGCTCCACGGCTCCCATTGGGATATTGCTCTGTGTGTGTGTGTGTGTGTGTGTGTGTGTGTGTTCGGTGCTGGAGGGAGCGTATAAAATCATCACACAGTGCACCACTCAGAAATTATATGGGTCTGTCGTCACACTTTCCAGGCCGCGTACCTCCAACACTCACAAGCTCCACGCCATGAAAAATAACGCTCCTCTCTGAAGAGCTTTTCAGCGCCGCTCGCTCAAACTAAACGCCAGATCTCTCTTTCCTTCCTCTCCCTCCTCTCCTCGGACCCTAAGCCGTGGGGGGCTGGAAGGAGAGAGGGTCCAGAAAAGGGGTGTACTGTAGAATACTTTAAAATATACTGTCTGAGAGATGAAATACGTTATGGATAATGTCTGTCCATCATTGAAAAATGCCTGACAATGCCTTTCTGATCTGAAGGCCCCTCATGGTCAGACGCTTATTACATGGCTACTTACCAACGACATTAATACATAAAGACAAAATATCGCTTAGAATATATTTGGTGTTTATTTTACTTGTAGCTATAGCGGAAAAAAAAAAAAAATCAATGGCTGGCTTCATCTACGCTATCAACCATCAACGCTACTGCTTGGCTCCCCGTCGGGATCGCAATATGAAATATCCCATCTATAAAGTTAGACAGGGCCTACGCTAGGCCTACTTGTGAAAATTAAATTGCATGTTTCCGTTGAGAGTGAAATTTAAGGCTAAATGGGCCCTTGGGGACGTGGAAGTTGACGGCCAAATCGATCTTGTCTTTGTTGTTTTCATCTTGTCTGGGCTTTTATTGGAATGCGCAGTAAAGATAACAATACTAGCCAGCTTCATGCGCACTTGAATTAGCATAACGCTAGATAACAACAGTTCAACAGCGTTGCCCCTAGCAGCGGTCATTATTGCTCCATTGCCCCTAAACGTTTCAATAATTGACCGTAGATTGTGTCGATTATCCAATCAGAATATCTCAGAGAGTTGTGTAATAAATACTTTATATATCTGTCCATGTCTGTATGTACGGTACGTATGCTGTGTGTGCTTGTATCTGTCCCAGTGCCTGTTTGTGTGTGCCATCCTGGGGCAGTCACTGTGTGCATCTGGCATAGAAAAGGTGGAGGGGTCAGAGAGGCAGGGGGCGGGGTCAGAGAGGCACTGGCTGATGACAGCTGGCCAGTGGGCTCATAGTCCAGTCGCATCATATCGCCATCACACCCTGACCCTGGTCCACTCACCTTTCCCACTCACCCCCCACACTCAAATATTATCCACGGCCTCTTTATCTGTCTGCCTGTTCCCGTGTGTGTGTGTGTGTGTGTGTGTGTTTGTCTTGTATTGTGTGTGTGCTGGAGCCCATCCACTCATTCTAATATTACCACACCAATTGGCTTGGCCCTTCCAGTGTAAAAACAAACAAATTTCAACCAATTCCAGACCCAAAGCCCCCCAGTACAAAACCTTCTAATTCCAGATATGCAGGTGGTTCAAAGTTTCAATTTCACACAAGCCAAAGCCTATTTCCATCCGGTTGGTCAGAGTGCTTGTTTCTCCAGCATGGAGAATGCAGGTCTCTCCTCGGCGTCTCTTCTGCCTCAGTTAGCAGCAGATGCTAACCCGTGCGGAGCGCTAACCCTAATTGTAGGTGATGAGCAAAGCTAATCATCCTGGTGCTGTCTGCACTTTCTGCAGCTGTGAGGAGGCATGGGGCTAACACACACACACACAACCACACACACACACACACACACACACACACACACACACACGCGCGCACATGTACACACACACACACACACACACACACACACATGGGGCTAACCCCTCCCACACACACACACACACATGGGGCTAACCCCTCCCACACACACACACACACGCACATGTACACACACACACACACACTCACGCACACGCACGCACACACAAACGTGCACATGTACTGTACACACAGACACATACTGTACACACACACACACGCACACACACACACACACACACACACACACACACACACACACACACACACACATGTGCCCATGCACACAAACATACCAGCTCGTAGTCCCTGATGTTTGAAAGCGAGAATGGATGGGCGGGTGTGGGGGTTAGGGGGGGGGGGGGGGGGGCAGGGAGAGGTAGAGGAGGAGGAGGGGGGGGGGTTAGTTTTGGTGACCGCAAATTAGCTGCTGTAATTGCATCTCTCTCCCCGTGCCCATCATTTCTCAGGCCTGTTTGGGGTAGCGGGGTGGGTTTGTTTGTTTTGGTGTCAAGGCCATTTAGAATCAAACCCAGGACCTCCAGCGCACATGTGGAGCCCCGAGCCAAATGGCGTCGCCACAGCTTCCCTGGCTCCGCCCCTCTTGTGGCACAGGGCTGCTCCGGGGGAGAGAGCGGAGGGGAGGGGGGGTGAGGGGGGGAGAGAGAGAGGGAGGGAGGGAGGGACGGAGTTTGGGAGGGAGAGAGGGAGGGAGTTTGAGGGAGGGAGTTTGGGAGGGAGGGAGGGAGGGAGAGAGAGAGAGAGAGAGTTTGGGAGGGAGTGAGGGAGAGAGGGAGTGAGGGAGAGAGAGAGAGGGAGAGAGAGAGGGAGTCTGGGAGGGAGTGAGAGAAGGAGGGAGGACCATAGCACACAGCCCTGAGAGATGCCTTTTGCCCGACTTTCACAGTAACGCTGCGAGCTATTCTTGTTTGAGTGTAATTAAAGAGCCATTAAGACATGTTCGGATTGAATTAATAATTGAACATTGTGTAACTTTGCTGCGTGTTTTGCCAGAGGGGAAGGAAGGAATAAACCATTTTGAGCATCATTCGTTTCACCCGCCGTCATTTATTTCACCATCGCAATTCTAACACTGAGTTGCAGTTGGCAAGGATACGAAGTTATAAAACTCCTGCTATACTGTGCGTTCGTGCCTTAATTGATTCTCGGAAACGATGCGACCTTGGGAATCATTTGAGTGCGCTTGTTGAGAGAGTCACCAAACAATGCTAAACTGTGAGCCCAAGAGTGAGGGTTTAACACACCATCAGGCGTTCTCTTTGCATGGCAGTTAATCCAGGGAGTGTTTATGAGAGGGAAAGCGTGCCAGAGTCAGGGTCACCTACAGTACAAGTCCAATTTTTTCTTATTTACGCAACACAATGGTTTGCAGATGAGCATTCTCCCCTCAAAAATGTGCAAGCTAGCGAGCTAGCAAACAAACATGAATCACATGATTAGCAGTGCAGCTGTGGTGTGGTCCTCCAGACGCAGAGCGCGGTTCTCTAACTCCACACAAGACTGAGCAACAGACATTAGTGGCTTGGGTTGATAACGGCTTTCATATTTAGTAAGATTGTACTCTTGGGTACGAAAATAAAGTTTAGATTCAATCACATTTTAATCAAAGGTGCTTAATTACCTGAGTAAATTTCGCTAATCCTAGTCATTAACTTTCATTTCGCCGTGAAAATTCAGGCGAGCAATCTCGGAATTCATTCCGGAAACTTCGGGGACAACCGAGGTACCGGCGTTCAGTCGGGCTCGCGGGGGGGGGCCGAAGTAACTCAGCTCTCAGACCGCCACTGTGCACTGCCCCCTGCCTGACCCCCACGCGCCCGCACCCCCCCCCCCCCCCCCTTGTCCGCTGACAGTGGCCCATGTGCTGGACTACTTACAGCGCTGCACACATACCTCACGCACGCCGGGGGACTCATTCGTGCAGATGGGGGGCTGGCAGCTGAGGGGGAGGCTCTCGTGTGAAGTGCCTCTCTCTCCGGGGCCCCGGACCAAGCCTCAGCTCGTGACAGGGGTCCTCCCGCGCGCCTCAGCTAAACACCGCGCTCGCCAGCACTGGTCAACCCCCCCGACCGCACTGGCCGCGTAAAATCCGACTTTAGATGGCAAACGGAAACGGTGTTATGTCAACATCGCAAGACCGAGAATACAAACAGTTTCCAGAGAGAGAGAGAGAGAGAGAGAGAGAGAGGGAGAGAGAGAGAGAGAGGGAGAGAGAGAGAGAGAGAGAGAGGGAGAGAGAGAGAGAGAGAGAGAGGGAGAGAGAAAGAGAGAGAGAGAGAGCGGTAGAGGGAGAGAGAGATAGAGAGAGAGAGAGAGAGAGAGAGAGAGACAGAGAGGGAGAGAGAGAGAGAGGGAGAGAGAGAGAGAGAGAGAGAGAGGGAGAGAGAGAGAGACAGAGGGAGAGAGACAGAGAGGGGGAGAGAGAGAGAGAGAGAGAGAGAGAGAGATACACTTCTGGTTTATAATGGCAGGCGGCAGGCCTACATAGAGTAGTAGTAGTGTGTATCTGATGGTAGGCCTACCACCTACCTACTGTATAGTGTACCGTTTCCCTGCTCTGTTGTGGTTACCGTGTGTGAGGGCGGCTTAAATCCACGTATCGCTCCATGTTGTGTTTTATTCTGCCAACAAAACAGCTACATATACAGGTCTGTGTGTTTTTCTCGGAGATATCCACTCCCTGTTCCAGACACGTCTCTCCCCCCCGGTCTCTCCCCCCCCCTTAGCCTCGCTCTTCTGGCTCTCAGTTATCACCCATGTGTATCGCTCGTCCAGGCCAGAGCGAGGATTGCGTGGATATGGTTTGTGCTCCCACCATGTGCCGATGATATCATTAGCCGGCTCCGGTCCGATCGGGTCCATATGTCCGTGGTGCCGCTACGGAACCAGAACTCAATGGCGTGTGGCTCATGAACCTCATTTCATGTACGGTGGGGGGAAAAGACACATTCCACACTCACAAGTCTGTGTAAGGGAAAACAGATTTGTTAGAAATCGCTAATCACGCTCACCTCCTCCCCAGAGCAGAGTAGAAGTTATAGGATTCAGATACATTAATGATGATAACCCTTTGATTTGCTTTTTTGCAAAATCAAATGTACAAGATTGTTTTTTTTATTATACTGTTTCCTGTAGCTATTGTATACAGACGTTACAGAAATATTAACAACATGTGCAGACCACATATCCGTAGTTTACACATAGTTCAGTCTTATGACTGTAATGAATACCTTTGTGCGCGTTTCGACATAATGCGTGTTTACGCCGAGCAGGGGAGCGAGGCCTCCTCCGTCTGCGTTCAATCCCTGACCCTGGTGTCATCCCCCCTCCGCCCCTCTCCCTCACCCAGCCCCCCCCTCCCACCGCTGGGAACGCCGCTGTTACCACGGTGACGGGGCAGGGAAAACACGTCTCGCTGGAAGGAGAGGAGGAACAGAGGAAGTGGAAAGGCTGTCTGTCCGAGCCAGGAGACTCGTCCTGGTTAAAACGCTTCCCCAGCCACGCTTCCCTCACATTATTCATACACAACTGTTTTCCTCAAAATGAAAATTGCAGCAGTTTAGGAAAAACAAATATCTTCTTAGAAATCGAGTTATTTTTCCACTTTGGCCTACGCTCCAAGATGTGGTTGAAGGTCACGGAGACATCCCAGCAAACACGCCAGGGACGTCAGGGAGACGTTCAGATCATGTCTTAATAACGTCCGTCGGTCCTGAACCCCGTTTGTACGTCTGCTGGACCCCTCAGTATTCAAACGTCTGGCTTGGACCCCTCTAAGACGTCTGTGGACGTGCAAAACGGGTTCAATATCTGAACGTAAAAAAAAAAAAAATCATTCTGGCTCCTAATTGGATGTCTTTGGACGTCCGAAAAAGACAAAAAAGACATCTAAAAGACGTCTTTTAGACGTGTCTTCGCTCAGTGGGATAAGCAGGTGCTGAATAGTAGTGATCGAGGGGTAGAGGAAGGAAACGAACACCCTTCAGTATCAACATAGCAGATTGCTACAACATAGGGTAGCAATTATGAACGGATAGCCTATGTGCTCTGATACCTAAACATGTTCGTCTGGATCACTTACAGTACATGAAAATATTCAATAATTGCATTTCATGTGAATGATTGCTGTTCTATTGGGGATGGGGGCGGGGGGGGGGGTGCTTTCAAGTTGTGGAATGTGTGGTTTCTCTGCTCTAAAAATGTCCGTCACATTTGAAGAGTCGAACCCTATTCCCATATATGTGTGAGCTGATGGAATATTACACCAAAAAGAGCGTCTCTATCTGATTCAAACAGAGTATGAAGACCGGCCCGTTCCATTCCGGGCTCTGTCACCTCATTAAAAATACAAAGAGGCAAGAGAAGGGCCAGTAATAAGCAATCTGCTTTAGAGCTCCCAGTGAATGCAGCCGAATTACACTCATTTAAT
>NW_028176278.1:0-12500 GCF_949987555.1 Borostomias antarcticus
CCCACTCCTCCCCACTCCTCTCCTCACCTCCCCACTCCTCCCCACTCCTCTCCTCACCTCCCCACTCCTCTCCTCACCTCCCCACTCCTCTCCTCACCTCCCCACTCCTCTCCGCAGGTAGAGCTCCAGCACAGTGCCCTGCTCTCACCCAGGGGTGCGCTGGTGACTGTAGAAGTGGGCAGAAGTGTCATGTCTATAGAACTTGAGGGGTTTTGGGTTGCATGACGCCCCTGGAAGTGGGTGCACAGAAACAGCACATTTGCTGCTATTCAACCGTTTTTGCAATAGTGGTGATTAACAAGTGAGTGTGCTCTGTGTTCAGGGGTGTGTTCAGGGGTGTGTTCAGGGGTGTGCTCTGTGTTCAGGGGTGTGCTCTGTGTTCAGGGGTGTGCTCTTGTGTTCAGGGGTGTGCTCTGTGTTCAGGGGTGTGTTCAGGGGTGTGTTCAGGGGTGTGCTCTGTGTTCAGGGGTGTGCTGTGTGTTCAGGGGTGTGCTCTGTGTTCAGGGGTGTGCTGTGTGTTCAGGGGTGTGCTCTGTGTTCAGGGGTGTGCTCTGTGTTCAGGGGGGTGCTCTGTGTTCAGGGGTGTGCTCTGTGTTCAGGGGTGTGCTCTGTGTTCAGGGGTGTGTTCAGCTCTGTGTTCAGGGGTGTGTTCAGGGGTGTGTTCAGGGGTGTGCTCTGTGTTCAGGGGTGTGCTCTGTGTTCAGGGGTGTGCTCTGTGTTCAGGGGTGTGCTCTGTGTTCAGGGGTGTGCTGTGTGTTCAGGGGTGTGCTGTGTGTTCAGGGGTGTGCTGTGTGTTCAGGGGTGTGCTGTGTGTTCAGGGGTGTGCTGTGTGTTCAGGGGTGTGCTCTGTGTTCAGGGGTGTGCTCTGTGTTCAGGGGGGTGCTCTGTGTTCAGGGGTGTGCTCTGTGTTCAGGGGTGTGCTCTGTGTTCAGGGGTGTGCTGTGTGTTCAGGGGTGTGCTCTGTGTTCAGGGGTGTGCTGTGTGTTCAGGGGTGTGCTCTGTCCCCGTATAGCCTTGGCTGCACTTCTACTCTTATTGTAATAACATCCCAGCTTTACTGGTGTTTAATAGTTGCCGTGTGAGAGCGTGTGAGAGCGTGTGTGTGTGTGTGTGTGTGTGCACGTGTGCGTGCGTGCGTGTGTGTGACTTCTCCAGTCCCCCAACAGAACATCCACTCTCACATCTCTCAACCACTTCAGTGATTGAAAATGTTGAAACCTTGTGTGTGTGTGTGCGTGAGTGTGTGTGTGAATATGTTGAAACCTAGACCTTGTAATGGAGCTATTGTTGTGAACGACTGGCTCAGGGTGCAAGGGCCCGTGTGGCTAGACCCCCAGACAGACGGAAACCAGGGGAGAGTTTGGCCAGCAGGCCGTTTAATAATAAAATGGGGAAAAAAGTTGCCACAAAATAATGGGGGAGGTGCAAACTAATGGGGGGAATGTATGGATGCGTGTGTGTAGTGTAAATGGGATGTGGAACAGAAGGGGGTGCATGGATGCAACGTGGTGCCGTATGGGTATCAGCGGAGGTGTGTTGTAAATGCACTGCAAGGCCCTACCAGGCGGGGGGAAGTTCTGTGACCGCGGTGGCCTCTGGTGGCCGAGAGGTGGCGGAGCGGCGGTGAAGCCACGGAGCGGGGAAGGCGGCGAGGGAAATCCAGGGAGGAACACGGGGGAGCGGAGTCCGGGAGCGGAGAGTCGAGGGCGTGGGAGCCGGAGACGCGGCGCGGAGGCCGGGAGGACGCGGAGCCAGAGAGGGGAGAGGACGCTGGACCTTCCAGGGACGAAGGGAAACAGATCAAAGATTAGAAAAAACGACAGTCGCGCAAGTACTTAGCTGGGCTATCGTCGGCTTGTCTATATCATACCCCTAGGAGGGCTGGGAACGTCTAAGCGACGAATGCAGGTGCCGGCGTCTTCTTATGGCAGGGCGGACTGATGAGGGCAGGTGCGCTTGATTGTTGATCGCCGGCACCTGCAGAAGCGCGGGACCCGCCTCTCCCGGGGCGGGCGCGACCCGTGCGCGGCTCGGCTCCACAACAGGCGCGACCCGTGCGCGGCTCGGCTCCACAACAGGACCCCCCCCCCTACGGGAGACACCGGGCGACCGTCCGACAGCCCCCGGATGGGTCCGGTAGAACTCCTCAAGGAGGGCAGGGTCCGCCAGGTAGGAGCGGGGAACCCAGCTCCAGTCCTTGGGCCCGTACCCCACCCAGTCCACCAGGTACTGGAACCCCCGGCCCCGACAGTGAACCCCGAGGAGACGGTCCACGTCCCACACCATGTCGCCGCCGTCGAGGACCCGGGGCGGCGGGGGAACCTGGGCAGGTGGAGACAGGGCACTGGCGGCTACTGGCTTGAGCTGTGACACATGGAAGACTGGGTGGACCTTCAGAGAGGGGGGTAGGAGGAGACGAACAGCAGAGGGGTTGATCACTCGGTCCACCGTGTAGGGGCCCACGTTACGAGGTGCCAGCTTGCGTGGGGTGGCTGGCAACGGGAGATCCCGGGCCAGGAGCCAGACCTGCTGTCCGGTTGGTAGGCGGGCGCGGGCACCCGCCGTCGGTTGGCGTCGCGCCGGGCCGGCTCGGAGGCCTTCTGGAGAGCGGCCCTGGCATTCTGCCACACATGACGACACCGATGTAGGTGGGCCCGGGTGGAGGGGACAGCGATCTCGGCTTCCTGGCTCGGAAACAGGGGGGGCTGGTAGCCGAGAGAACACTGGAAAGGGGACAAGCCAGTACCTGCACTCACCGAGGTGTTGTTGGCGTACTCAACCCAGGGGAGGTGCTGACTCCAGGAGGCGGGGTTGCGGGTGGTCACGCAGCGCAGGGCTGCCTCCAGTGCCTGGTTCGCCCGCTCCGCCTGCCCGTTGGACTGGGGGTGGTACCCGGACGTCAGGCTGACCGTGGCCCCAATTCCCTTGCAGAAGGCCTGCCACACCCTGGAGGTGAACTGGGGACCACGGTCAGAGACGACGTCCTGGGGTATCCCATGGAGCCGAACCACATGCCGGACCAGGAGCTCCGCCATTTCAGCCGCCGAGGGGAGTTTGGGGAGAGGGATAAAATGGGCCGCCTTAGAGAACCGCATGAGACCATGGTCGACCGGGAATGGGGAGGGGATGGAGGAGGCCCGCAGGTGGGCGGTGGGTGGCCTTGCTGCGGGCACAGACATCGCAGGCGGCCACAAACTCCCTAGCGTCCGCCCAGATGGAGGGCCACCAAAACCGCCTCCGGACCATCTCCACAGTGCGTGTTACGCCTGGGTGGCAGGCGAAAGCGCTGGCATGCCCCCACTGTAGTACCCGGGACCTCAAGGCATCGGGGACATAAAGGCGGTTGCGGGAACCGCCGGCTGGGATGGGCTGGGCGCGCTGGGCTGCTCTGACCGCCGCCTCGATGGCCCATGTGACCACCCCTACCACCCGGGCGGGCGGCAGGATGGAGACCGGGGCGTCAGAGCTGCCGGCCGTGCCCTCCTCGGGGAACAGTCGAGAGAGGGCGTCAGCCCGGACATTGGCCGAACCCGGGCGGTAGGTGAGGGTGAAGTTGAAACGTCCGAAGAAGAGCGCCCAGCGCGCCTGTCGGGGACCAAGCCGCTTGGCCGTCCGTATGTAGGTCAGGTTCTTGTGGTCCGACCATACAACGAACCGCTGCTTGGCCCCCTCCAGCCAGTGCCTCCACTCCTCCAAGGCAGCATACACCGCCAGCAGCTCCCTGTTGCCGATGTCGTAGTTCCTCTCCGCAGGGGAGAAACGGCGAGAGAGGAATGCACAGGGGTGCACGCGCTGGTCCTCCTCAGACCGCTGGGAGAGCACAGCCCCGATGCCCTCATCCGAGGCGTCTACCTCGACTATGAACTGCCGAGAAGGGTCCGGAAGGGCGAGCACCGGAGCCGAGGTGAACTTCTCCTTCAGAACCGAGAAGGCGGCCTCCGCCTCCGGGGTCCAGGAGAAGGGGCGTAGGGTAGAGGTGAGTGCAGTGAGAGGAGCGGCCACCCGACTAAAGCCCCGGATGAAGCGGCGGTAAAAATTGGCGAACCCAAGGAACCGACGGAGCTGGGTGCGGTCCTTGGGTTGGGGCCACTCCACCACTGCACTGACCTTCTTCTGGTCAGCCCGGACATGCCCCTTCATGTGGCCCAGGAACTCCACGGAGGCGGCGTGGAACACGCACTTCTCGGCTTTAACAAAGAGGCGGTTCTCCAGCAGCCGTTGAAGGACCAGGCGCACATGCTGGCGGTGCTCCACCTCGGAACGGGAAAACACGAGAATGTCATCCAGATATACCACCACAAAGGTATTGAGCATGTCCCTCAGCACGTCCTTCACCAGTGCCTGGAAGACACCCGGGGCATTGGTGAGCCCAAAGGGCATCACCAGGTACTCGAAATGCCCCAGGTGAGTGTTAAAACCCGTCTTCCATTCATCCCCATCCCTAATGCGCACCAGGTGATAAGCGTTGCGTAAGTCTAACTTAGAAAACACAGTGGCATGATGAGTGGCTCAAAGGTGGAGTTAAGGAGGGGAAGTGGGTACTTGTTCTTAACCGTGATCTCGTTGAGCTGGCGATAATCAATGCATGGCCTCAGGCTGCCATCCTTCTTTTTGACAAAAAAGAAGCCCGCAGCTACAGGGGAAGACGACGGTCTTACAATACCCGAGGCCAGTGACTCAGCGATATAATTGCGCATAGCCTCCTTCTCAGGAACAGAGAGGTTGTAGAGCCGACCCACGGGTAGGGCGGCTCCCGGCAGGAGGTCTATTGCGCAATCATATGGCCGGTGAGGGGGAAGTGAGAGTGCGCTCTCCTGGCTAAACACGGCTGCCAAATCGTGATAGCAGGAGGGCACACCCGTGAGGTCCGGGGGAGAGGACACGGGCCTGGGCTCACTGGGAGGCGAGGGGGCAGAGCGAAGGCAGTTGGCATGACAGGCCACGCTCCACCCCAACACCTGGCCAGTGGACCAGGAGATGTGGGGATCGTGCCTCTCCAACCACGGACGACCCAACACCAATGGAGCAGCGGGGGCGTGAATAACCATGAACTTAATCAACTCTACGTGATTGCCAGACAACGAACCCAGGGGGACGAGTGGGATACCAGCCTGGTGGACTAAAGCGGTATCAATAAGACACTCGTCGGCCCCCGAATCAACTAAAACCCCAATGGAAAGAGATTCCTTACCCCAAGTGAGAGTGGCAGGAAACAAGTGATTGGGTGCCCGTGGCTTTGGGAGTGTGGTGTGGCTCACTAGTACTCCCCTTTCTAGTGAGCCCCGTCTTTTGGCCGGGTGGGACAAGCTTGGATGTGATGACCCGGTTTCCCGCAGTAGAGGCACAGGCGGTCCCGCATTCTCTGCTCCCTTTCTTCCGGGGTCAGCCTGGACCGGCCCATTTGCATGGGCTCCTCCTCCGGGTGCGTCGTGGCAGACATGGCCATGGGCAGGGGTGGCTCCCGGGTGAGCAATGCAGAGGGGACGGGTGAGCGCGCGTTGGATGGCCTGGCGGGGCCGGCACGCAGGGCGCGCTCAGCGCGTCGCTCCCGCGGGCGCTCGTCCACCTGGAGGGCCAATGCGATGAGCTCGGCGAGGGTCCTGGGCTGGTCCCGGATGATCAGGTCCTTGATGGCGTCGCTTAGCCCCCGCCGGTAGGCACTCCGGAGCGCCGCATCGTCCCAGCCGCTCTCCGCCGCCAGGATGCGGAACTCCAGGGGGAAGTCGGCGACCAACCGGGCCCCCTGGGAAAGGGTGTGGAGGAGACTAGCCCCCTCAGTTCCGTCTGGCGGGTGGTCAAACACCAGACGGAACTCCTCCAGGAAGGCGGTGTAGTCAGTAGAGAGTCGAGAGTTGAGGCCAGCCGCCGCAATGGCCCAATTGAGGGCCCGGCCGGTGAGGAGGGACATCACCAGGGCGATACGTGCCTCCCCTGCCCCATACCGAGATGGCTGGTGCTTGAAGAGGAGCTCGCACTGGCCCAGGAACCCCCGGCACAGGTCGAACTCCCCTCCGTAGGGACGGGGGCAGGGGAGATTGGGCTCAAACCGGGGGTCAGGGAGGGCTGGAGGAGGAGCCGAGGCAGTGGAGGCGGGACTGGGAGCCGCAGGGGAGCTGGTGACGAGGGGAGGAGCGGAAGAAGAAAGAGCCGGCTGTAGGGCCTGTGTCAGGGCCTGTGTCAGGGCGGCCACCTGGGCAGACAGGGCTGCCAAGGAGTCCGCGATGGAGCTGGACGCGGCCCTCAGCTGGACAACCTCCGTGGACATCTGCGAGAACGCCGTCGTGAGGTCTGAGTTCAGCTTTGTTAGCTGGGTGGAGTGGGAGCGCACGACTGCCTCCAGGCCCGAGGTCGTGGGGGTGACTAGTCTGGGAGGGCCCGTCTGCCCGGGGGTCTTGCCTGGGTCCATACTGGCTTAGACGTTCTGTTGTGAACGACTGGCTCAGGGCCCAAGGACCCGTGTGGCTAGACCCCCAGACAGACGGAAACCAGGGGAGAGTTTGGCCAGCAGGCCGTTTAATAATAAAATGGGGAAAAAACAGTTGCCACAAAATAATGGGGGAGGTGCAAAATAATGGGGGGAATGTATGGATGCGTGTGTGTAGTGTAAATGGGATGTGGAACAGAAGGGGGTGCGTGGATGCAACGTGGTGCCGTATGGGTATCAGCGGAGGTGTGTTGTAAATGCACTGCAAGGCCCTACCAGGCGGGGGGGAAGTTCTGTGACCGCGGTGGCCTCTGGTGGCCGAGAGGTGGCGGAGCGGCGGTGAAGCCACGGAGCGGGGAAGGCGGCGAGGGAAATCCAGGAAGGAACACGGGGGAGCGGAGAGTCGAGGGCGTGGGAGCCGGAGACGCGGCGCGGAGGCCGGGAGGATGCGGAGCGGCGGTGAAGCCACGGAGCGGGGAAGGCGGCGAGGGAAATCCAGGGAGGAACACGGGGGAGCGGAGTCCGGGAGCGGAGAGTCGAGGGCGTGGGAGCCGGAGACGCGGCGTGGAGGCCGGGAGGACGCAGAGCCAGAGAGGGGAGAGGACGCTGGACCTTCCAGGGACGAAGGGAAACAGATCAAAGATTAGAAAAAACGACAGTCGTGCAAGTACTTAGCTGGGCTATCGTCAGCTTGTCTATATCATACCCCTAGGAGGACTGGGAACGTCTAAGCGACGAATGCAGGTGCCGGCGTCTTCTTATGGCAGGGCGGACTGATGAGGGCAGGTGCGCTTGATTGTTGATCGCCGGCACCTGCAGAAGCGCAGGACCCGTCTCTCCCGGGGCGGGCGCGGCTCGGCTCCACAACAGCTATAGTACTGTTGCTAGGGACAACACAGAGAGATACTAGAACCACCCCAAATTCAACCTGCAAGACGTCACATTCTCAGAACAGACATCTGTCCTTGGAGTGACCGTCACTAGTCTGCACTTTTATATCATTTCCTGTTTTTGAATGACAGGTCATACAACTGGAGGGGGAAGATGGGAATGGTTATTGAATGAAGCACGTTCTGCTGGACACACAGATCCAAACAGGGAGCCAGAGTTCTCACGGTCCCCTGGAACTAATTCATGGCTTCATATAAGGTTCATGAAATATCAGGGCCTTAAATATCAGGGCCTAAACATTGTTGTTTTATTTAGTTTCTCTTATAACAATGATTCATGTTCTGTAATTCCCTTCTGAACGCAGCTCAGCATTGTGTTCATATTTCATACAAAGGAATCTGTCACCATTGGTTATGTGCTGTATGACCCCTCACACCATTGGTTATGTGCTGTATGACCCCTCACACCATTGGTTATGTACTGTATGACCCCTCACACCATTGGTTATGTGCTGTATGACCCCTCACACCATTGGTTATGTACTGTATGACCCCTCACACCATTGGTTATGTGCTGTATGACCCCTCACACCATTGGTTATGTGCTGTATGACCCCTCACACCATTGGTTATGTGCTGTATGACCCCTCACACCATTGGTTATGTGCTGTATGACCCCTCACACCATTGGTTATGTGCTGTATGACCCCTCACACCATTGGTTATGTGCTGTATGACCCCTCACACCATTGGTTATGTGCTGTATGACCCCTCACACCATTGGTTATGTGCTGTATGACCCCTCACAGTAAGACGGTTATTCAGTCTCCAGTGTTCTAACATGGCCTCTGATCCCTCTTTCATATACAGGATTCTGCATGCTTGTTATTACACAGTGGAATGACTTACTCTGCATATCTCACCTCCCCTTCTCTCTCTCTCTCTCTCTCTCTCTCTCATTCTCTCCCTGTCTCTCTCACACTGTCTCTCTCTCTCTCCCTTGCACACACACACACACACACACACACACACACACACACACACACACACACACACACACACACACACACACATATCCTTGTAGAGATGGTGCGGACGGCCACTCCCTTCCCCATGGTCTCTTTGCTCTTCGTCTTCACTGCCTTCGTCATCAGCAACATCGGACACATCCGGCCCCAGCGCACCATCCTGGCCTTCGTCTCTGGAATCTTCTTCATCCTCTCAGGTAAGGGGGGTCATGACCTCTAGAGCACATAGTGTCAATAACAAGGCCTTAACTAACCCTAACCCTAACCCTAACCCTAACCCTAACCCTAACCCAATAACAAGGCCTTAGAGCTACAATTGGCTACAGCATTGAAATGCAGGACGAGGTGCATTTATCCGTTCACGAGGCCGGAATCACCGGCCATTAAGGACACTTTTAGAGGAGGATGTGGTGATGAGCCAGCCCACGCGGAGGGGGGGGGCTGTGAGCTGGTCCAGTCGGGGGGGGGGGGGTGGACTTTAACAACCGACGGTGCTGTCTACCGTTGCTAGGCGATCCATCTGAGTGTATCTGAGAGGAACGCATGGAGCCTGTTTACTGTTGCGTCTTCACACACGTTTCACCACCATGAAAGAATAGTTCAGTCAATCAATCATCTCCACTCACCTTCTGTCTCCGGTTGAGTTCTTGTACATAATATTTGTTTATCGACACACACACACACACACACACACACACACACACACACACACACACACACACACACACACACACCTCAGGATGGTCTTAGTGAGGGAACATCTCTGTTAGTACTGTCTGTACTCCTGAGAGAGGGGGAGGAGAGAGAGAGAAAGAGAGAGGGAGGAGAGAGAGAGAAAGAGAGGGGGAGGAGAGAGAGAGAAAGAGAGGAAGAACAAGAGAGGGCGAGACGGGAAGAGGGGATGAAGAAGAGAGGAAAGGGGGAGGAGAGAGAGAAAGAGAGAGAGAGGAGGACTGGGAAGGAAAGGGAGAGTGTGAGAGAAAGAGAGAGAGACAGGGGAGGAGGAGAGGAGGAGGAGGAGGACAGCTCCCCCTGCTGGGACTAGCAGGGTAAGACAGGTCACCGTTTTGCATGAGCCTCTCTGGCAGGCTGGCTGCGACCACTGCTGCACCTCCTGCTGCACCTCCTGCTGATGCACCTCCTGCTGCACCTCCACTGCTGCACCTCCACTGCTGCACCTGCTGATGCACCTCCTGCTGCACCTCCACTGCTGCACCTCCACTGCTGCACCTCCACTGCTGCACCTCCTGCTGCTGCACCTCCTGCTGCACCTCCTGCTGCTGCACCTCCTACTGCACCTCCACTGCTGCACCTCCTGCTGCACCTCCTGCTGCACCTCCACTGCTGCACCTCCACTGCTGCACCTCCTGCTGCTGCACCTCCTGCTGCACCTCCTGTTGCTGCACCTCTTGCTGCACCTCCTGCTGCTGCACCTCTTGCTGCACCTCCTGCTGATGCACCTCCTGCTGCACCTCCTGCTGCTGCCTCTGTTGTTGTGGATGTTGTTGATGATTGTGTTGTTGTGTAGCTGGTAGCTGCTCAGTTGGGCTGCTGTGTGCGCTTCCTCTAGTTAGTGGATAAAGGGATGATGGAGAGACGGACAGAAGGATTTCAGGGTCAGTAGCAGTGGCCAGGCCGTCAGGGGAGAAACAGTTTATATAATGAGGTCTCTTGCCTTCTCTCTCCCTTCTGGACTTCCTTCTTTCTTTCTTTCTTTCCTTCCTTCCTTCCTTCCTTCCTTCCTTCCTTCCTTCCTTCCTTCCTTCCTTCCTTCCTTCCTTCCTTACTCCTTCGTGCTACTTACATTCCTTGTATCCTCTCTCGTTCCCTCCTCCCACCCCTGCTCGCATCCTCCCACCCCTGCTCGCCTCCTCCCTCCCCTCCTCCCTCCCTCTTTGTCCTTGTTAGTGAGGGCTGGTTGTGGGGAGTTTCTCTGTCTATATATAGCCTAATGAGGCTAACTGGTGTGTTGGTCCTGGTGCAGGCGGAGCTCTCTCTCTGTTTCCCTCACTCAGCGGTTCCCGGCTCGGGGTGTGCAGGGAGGCTGGCTGGTAGAGGAGTGGACTTGTCTAGTCACCAAAACATACTATTCAAGTACTGGATATCAGCTAGAACTGGTCCTGTGGTCTTATTGAAGGCTGTGCTCTCTCTGGTCCTCTGGTCTTATTGAAGGCTGTGCTCTCTCTGGTCCTGTGGTCTTATTGAAGGCTGTGCTCTCTCAGGGAAAAGGTGCAATCTCTCAGGGACCCTCCGGAAAGGTACTAGGTTGTGCTACGAAAAAAAGGTTCTATCTAGACGTTTTCTACCAATAAAATCTATCAATCAAAAATAAGGTTCTTAAAGCTCAATGAGATTGTTTTTTTTATGGTTTAATATTCACCTTTACTTGCTATTAGTTTATAATTGGCCTTAGCAAGACCCCAAAAATAGTTTCGTGACTATTCGAGACTGCATGAATTTATTATTTTTGAATTTTGATGTACTGGCTAGTACACTGGCGGGAAATCTTGTGGTGGAAGCGGAAGTGACACGTTTTGCATGTCATAATATCAGGAAGACAACAAACACTTTCGCAAAACGAAATCTACATGCACATATAATAAAGAAGACTGGTATTTACCTGCATTGAAGTCATCCTTCCAGGAAGTAGCTAGATCTTCCAATCCAGTCTGCGCCACGCGCATTTGTTATCATTTTTTCCCATCATTACAGCGAGTGAGTGGGGGAGAGTTATCTCATGTAGCCTTAAAGGGCTTTATTCTAAGAGAACCAGTTCAAAATTGTCACATGGTCCCAATCCCATGTTACTGTCCAGAGTGTGCATGGGCAGCTCCTCCTGTCCACATGTCCAAGTGTCTTTGGGCAAGACACTGAACCCCAAATGCTCCCAATGAGGATGCTACACTAGCACCTTGCATGGCAGTGGTCACCATTGGTGTGTGAATGGGTGAATGAAAGACCATTGTAAAGCGCTTTGGATAAAAGTGCTATGGAAGATTAATTAACAAAAATTTGTAGAATTCAGGTGTTTCCTCTCATTAACAGACAGTAATGGATTCTGTGTAGCCCCACTGTTTTATTCCCAGTGACGAGACTACTGGGTTTGGTACTGTATGTCCTGGTGTTTTTGTGCATGGTCAGCGGTGGCCGAGTGGATAGTGTGTCTGCCTAACACCCCGAAGGTTGTGAGTTCAAACCTTGGTGTAAAAATGAGAAAAAGTCTGCACACTGTAGTATTCGCTCCCAATAGTGATACTTTATTAGAGGTACCCAACGAAACGTGAATCAAAACAATCAGTTCTTTATTTATTTTTGAAATTCCTCGATTATTCCTTGTAGTCTAATAAACATGTTGAATCACTTGAATGTCTTTCCTACCTTGTAATTTCTTTGCAAAATGATATTTAGCTAATGTTTTGAAAACAACAAAGATGTGTGAAACGTCACTATTATGTGCTCCGTGTATTGACGCAATGACGTACTGTAGTACGCGATTTTCGGGGACCACCTTCTCAAATTTGTTCTAGATCGCAAACTAGTGGTCAAAAACTACTTTGGGTACCTTTAAGGCACGTTTCGGCCGTATGGCCTTCGTCAGGTGCAATACCATATGTGAGGGTTGGGGGGAATATATACACATCAGGAACAAGGGGATGGACTGGACCCTAACTAGGTCAAGGTTTAAAGTTCAGGTTCCATTAGGATAAACAGCAGGTATAGGTTACCAGGGAGTGCCCTAATCTGCATCCAAATAACCAATCAAATATGACAATAGGTTATTGGAACCATAAAGTAAAATAAAAGAAGATACACAAATATTAAAAACAGTTTTAAATTGTCCAAAATAATCAAACATTAAATAGTGAACATTGCATTGTCGAAAGAGTTTGAAACATTATTCCCATATTCCAATTACAATTCTGTTCACATATGTAGGCTATACTGTTTGCTATAGTGAAAACGGGGGAAACTAGCTTAACAAACAACTGCTGAAATGCTACCAGAAACAGTTAGAGATTATAAGAATGGTTTAATGTCAAATTCTTCATTTATGCCATTAGGAGCCATAGTATTAAAGGAGTAGTAAAGGGAAAATGCATGTTTAGCCCTGTTTTAAGGTTACTTCAGATCAAAACGTTGACAAAACAGCACTTTTGA
>NW_028176277.1:0-111092 GCF_949987555.1 Borostomias antarcticus
AGGGTTAGGGGTTAGGGTTAGGGTTAGGGTTAGGGTTAGGGTTGGGGTTGGGGTTGGGGTTGGGGTTAGGGTTAGGGTTAGGGTTTAGGGGTTAGGGTTAGGGTTAGGGTTAGGGTTAGGGTTAGGGTTAGGGTTAGAGGGTTAGGGTTAGGGTTAGGGTTAGGGTTAGGGTTAGGGTTAGGGTTAGGGGTTAGGGGTTAGGGGTTAGGGTTAGGGTTAGGGTTAGGGTTAGGGTTAGGGTTAGGGTCAGGGTCAGGGTCAGGGTCAGGGTCAGGGTTAGGGTTAGGGTTAGGGTTAGGGTTAGGTTTTTTGCAACAGAGGTTCCCCAAACAGTACACATAGAAGGAACTATTGCCCTCAAGCATAGAGTTGAGTAACGGGAAGCGCTCCGCTCCCATCCAATGAAAACGTACCCCCTGAGTATGTAAGCCGATTATAAGAATGTAATAAAACATTTGAACGTCATCCAATGAGTAGATGATGGGCCACCGTCTCAAACCGCTCACCTCCACCAAAGCGGTCCCACAGGATGCAGGGGGGCGTCCCAGTGCCGCAGCCCCCATACAACGGACCACACCTAAATAAGAAGAGATGCAGGGTACAACAAACCACTCATTAAAATGCGCACAATCCGGGGGGAGCACAACAGACCCACAGGGCCAATCCAGATTATGGTCGGGTATGAAGTCCAAAGTGGGGTCCAATATATACCCCGTGACCTTAGGGTCAGGGAATGGGTGAGGGTTAGGGTCAGGATTGAAACCAGGGCTGGGATTAGGTTAAGGTTAGGGGCTGGGATGAGGGTCAGGTCACAGGAACCGGGCCACAGCAAGCACATGATGGGATCAAACACAAACCCCGTGACCTTAGGGTTAGAGTCTGGATGAGGGTTAAGGTCAGAGTTAGGATCCAGGACGGGGTTAGGTTTAGGGGATAGGTTTAGGATGAGGGTCAGGTGAAGAGGTCCGAGCTACAATCATGATGGGATCAAACACAAGCCCCGTAATCTTAGGGTAAGGGCCAAACCCCGTGACCTTAGGGTTAGAGTCTGGATGAGGGTTAAGGTCAGAGTTAGGATCCAGGACGGGGTTAGGTTTAGGGGATAGGTTTAGGATGAGGGTCAGGTGAAGAGGTCCGAGCTACAATCATGATGGGATCAAACACAAGCCCCGTAATCTTAGGGTAAGGGCCAAACCCCGTGACCTTAGGGTTAGAGTCTGGATGAGGGTTAAGGTCAGAGTTAGGATCCAGGACGGGGTTAGGTTTAGGGGATAGGTTTAGGATGAGGGTCAGGTGAAGAGGTCCGAGCTACAATCATGATGGGATCAAACACAAGCCCTGTAATCTTAGGGTAAGGGCCCGGATGAGGGTTAAGGTTGGAGCTAAGATCCAGGTCAGGGTTAGGTTCAGGGGATAGGGTTGGGATGAGGGTCAGGTGAAAAGGTCCGAGCTACAATCAAGATGGGATCAAACACAAGCCCCGTGACCTTAGGGTTAGGACCTGGGAGAGGGTTAAGGTTAGAGTTGGGATCCAGGTCAGGGTTGTCATCAATAAAAACAGATAAACTCCACAAAATGAGGCGGGAGCAGGTACATTACCTCACAGACGTTCATTGAGACCGTGTGGGAAGACACTGCCCAGACGGCTAATCCAGACCCGTTCACGCCTCTGCCTGCGGGGACGTGTCCAGCCCGGGTCATGTTCAAGCCCCATCATGGCGAGGGAGGAGGGGCCATGGTTGAGGAAGTGGCTGACCAGATGGGTGTCAGAGCGGAGATGGAGATTAATATTGCGCAGGTGTTGGCTCAGACGAGCTGAGAGAGAGTTGCCGGTCTCCCCCACGTAATAGAGGCCGCAGGCCCGGCATTTGATGGCATATACACAGTTGGAGGTGTGAATGGGTAATCGACGAGGGACCAGATGATATGTTGAAGTAGATGCATTTTGGACCGAGGTAAGCTGTATGAAATGAGGATGCTGCTCAGTCACTCTGGGATTGACGGGCTTGAGGCGGCTGTGCACAAGCAGGTCACCCAGGTTTGAGTTCCTCTTAAAGGCCGAGACCAGGGAGAAGCCACTCAGGATGCCAGTGTCAGACCTAAAGCGGTTAAAGTTGAGTCTGAGGCGGGCATTGACGGCGACAGAGCACTTACTATATGTTGTGACCAGAGGCAGGATTTTACCCTCACGGGGGGGGCGGGGCTCCAAAAACGACCTCCTAACAGAGCGCAGAAGGGACCTTGAGTAGCCTCTCTGCCTCAAAACCCTGAAGAGAACATCAGTAGCTTCCTCAAAATCATGGGGCCTAGTGCAAATACGGTGGAAACGTAGGAGCTGGGACTTGACCAGGCCCCTGAATGTGTGAGGGGGATGGAAACTGCTCGCATGGAGCAGAGCATGTGTGTCAGTGGCCTTGAAAAACACCTTAGTGTCGAGATGGTGTGTGGCGTGAAAGGATTCACCCTTGAATGCGGTTACGTCCAAAAAATCTACACTGCTGTCGTGGAGAACGCTCTTGAGCTTTATGGAGGGATGGTGGGAGTTAAGTATTGTGAGAAAACCGTCAAATGTACTACGCGAATGAGGCCAAACACCCCAGATGTCGTCGAGGTATCTGAAGTAGTGAGATGGTTTGAGGGGACATAATGGGAGGACAGTTTCTTCCCAAGCGGCCATATAGATATCGGCCAATGAAGGGGCAAATTTCTTCCCCATGGCCACACCTTTTACCTGCAGGTAGGTCTGACCGTTGAACTCGAAGTCATTCCTGGTCAATGACAGTTCGAGCAGCCTGAGGATTTGGGTGTCCGGGCGCCCAGGTGAGGGGTGGGCCTCCAAACAATTCTTGACCGCCTGGAGGCCTGGGATAGACTCAATATTGGTATAAAGGCTATCCACATCCATTGAAAATAAAAGGTCATGGGGACCAAGGCTGGCAGCCTGAACCTTACTGATGAAATCATATGTGTCCTTAATGTAACTGGGATGGAGAACTGACAGGGGGTTGAGGAAGTGATCAATATATTCAGAAACGCCATATGTCTCACTGGCACAGTCAGAGATAATTGGTCGGCCCGGAGGGATCCGAAAGGGGACTGTCCAGGAGGAGGGATCTTTATGGATTTTGGGGAGGAGGTAGAACCTCCTCGCCCTGTATTCCTGCGAACCAGTCAGATATGTGTGCTGTTTAGTGGTGATATAATCCTGGGATTTAAGATCGTCCAGTATCCGTGTAATATGTTGTGCCGTTTCTAAAAAAACAGGGCCCGGCAGTTTTTGATAATACTCCGGCATGCTAAGTTGGCGCTCCGCCTCAAAAATATATTGATCCCTGTCCATAATTACAGCCGCTGAACCCTTATCGGCTGGCTTGATAACTAAGTGCACATCGTGTTGCAACTGGCGTAGAGCAATTACCTCATCAGCGGAGAGGTTGGGCTGTTCCGGTAAGACTGACATGGACGAGAGCTCCTGATGGTCGTCCGATATGAGGGAGAGCAGTGGAGGAGGGAGTTGATCATCACGGGGCTGCCATGAGGACTTGGGCATGAACGGGGGGATGGATTCCGGATCTGAGTCGTCATCATTGAAGTAAATGGCCAGTTTCAGTCGTCTATGGTAGGCTATTAGCTCCTCCCTGAGGTTGTGTTGTTGGCCGCGTGTCACATCTAGCACCGGGATGAATGAAAGGCCTCTGCTGAGGAGAGATACCTGAGCTGGTGAGGGGTGGAAGTGAGTTGAGAGGTTGATGACATCCTTGTTGTCAGGAGAGGACCCGGAGGAGGAGCTACCTAGTTTAAATGACGCTTCCACAGATTCCACATGTGAAAGCCCATGTCCGCTGACCAGTGGATCAGGTCACCGATGCGCATGGTGATGTGCTCTGGGGACAGGGCGGGGATGTGGGGGTATTCCGTGATACAATCATTGAGACCCAGAAGTCGCCTCCTCTCATGTTCCGGCAACATCCTGGTGTAAGTAACCACAGGGATGAGGACTGAGGCCTTAGGGAACTGCCTAGTGGCCTCGTGGAACATAGCCCGTAGGCTCACCCCCAAGCTCTGTACCGAGCCACGTTCCCTGTTATTCAGTCCAAACGATAGAATCACCTTCTCCACCTGGGGACAAGGCTGGGGGATTGATAACAGGATGGCGAGAGCGTGTGCCAGATTGGCCCCTGGGTAGCAATCAATCTGGACATCATGGTCAGTCACAGGGGGAAGATTCCTGAGGTTGGAGTCCCCCATTACCACAATCCTGCGGACCGGGAGAACAGTCCAGGAGGATTTATTTCCCTCGTGATGGTGTACGATGAGGGAGGTCCGTCTCTGATCCCGGGCAGAAGAGGGTACAGGGGTCACAGTAGGCCGAGGGTTGGCCCCATGCTGCTGGAAAGCAAGGGGAGAAGACTGAACCCGGCTCGGTGTTAGGGCAGGTCCCAGGGGAGTAGGAGGAATTGGGGAATCCGACTCCTGGGAGGTCCAGACTGCACCCGGAGAAGCCTGTGTGAGCGCGATCATATCTCCATCCCTACGGGGTGTGGCAGGTTCGCCAACATCAGAGGCAGACAGGGGAGGCGGACGTTGAGGCTGCGACGAGGGTGAGGGGAAAGCTCCAACCGTCCTAAGGGGGGATAGAGAAACAGTCACAGGGGTAGGTGTTCCTAACTGTGGCGCCGAGGAGCGCGACGTGACAGGGTCCGGCCGTGTGGTCATGGCCAATAGCCGTTTACATGGGGGATGTGGAGGGCGCGGCGTGTCCATGATGGCCTCCAGGGAGGAGGGAGTGGGAGATGAAGAGGAACCTGCGACCACCACCTCCTGCTGAGGGACCCAGAGAGTCCGTCTCCCTTTACGGGCTCTTTGTGGCAGAGGAGCAAGCTGTGGCATGAAAGGGGTATCAGGGTTCACAGGAGTAGAGGACGGCCCTGAGGGGCCAGCACGAGCAGGGGGGGACGACGGTTTGGGCGGTGTCTGTGAGAGCCGAGGGGCCCCAAAGCCACGGCACTCCTGGGAAACCGGAGGTAGGAGGGAGGCTTCAGGACTCCGATCTTCGCTATCCGGGCGCTGGTGGAAGGGAATGAGAGCCTTGACATTGTCCATCACAGTCGCCACGAGACCACCCGTCAGTTCGGAGGACGCCCAGCCGCACGCACGCGACCAGGCCCGTTCCCAAGCTGCATTCTCCAGTAGTGGGAGACCGTCCGTAAGGGAGGAGATGACAGAACCGTAATGGTCATTGAGTGCCCGGTAACCAGCGGACAGCCAGTCCTCCGCCGCCTGCCTAAGCCTACTGCTGACCGTGGGAGTCGGATTTGAGGGTAAGAAAAAGTTAGTGAGCTCCCTAACCTTCTTAGTATAGCCCTCCGGGAGAACCTGGCGTTCCAAGAAGGCAGAAACCTCATTTAAATGATGTGTAGCCTTGAGGAGTCTATATGCTATCTGAGTGGCACGTACTTCAGTAGCTGACTGAGCCGCGCCCGTCGGAGAAACAGGCGCTAGGTGGCTCGCCCCAGAGGAAATGTCCTTCACAGAGACCTGGTCTTCCTTACCACGGCCCCCATGACACGAAGACCCTTGGGAGGAAGGGAAATACCGGGTCTGCACCTGCGCCGCAGATGGAGCACGGGTGCGCCTCGGGTCAGGCGTCGGGACCCCACCCTCATCAGCCCGGCGGTCACGGCGGTCCGGCTGCCGAGAGTCTCGTGGGGGATGTGACCCGCCACTGCGGGAAGGAGAGAGAGGTAAGTACTCACCCCGCCGGGAACGGGTTTGTGAGTAGGACCTCCGGCCATCACCGGGAGGGGACGAAGGAGTGACCCCCCGGTCCGCATGCCCCCAGGAGCGCTGATCCTGCCAGGTGAGGCGGCGCCTCCTTCCACCCCTGCCTGAAGGAGACTGCAAATACGAATCATTAGAACGCCCCCTACCCCAGGACCTGTGATACGGGTCCCCATCCCCGTACCGGGCGCCCGAATTTGCCAAAATGCTGCGCACGGGTGGAGGAGAGGACTCAGGGCGACGCCCTGCTCGGGGAGGTTGGCGCGATTGCGAACGTGCCCTACGTTGATCCAAACCTCCCGCCTGGGAGTCCGCAGAGGAACCGGTGTACTGCCCATATGGAGCGGGACGATTGTATCCCGAATGAACTGACACTGACCGGGACCTGAAACTTGACCGGGAGCTAGAGCGGGAGCGTTGCTGACCCCCAACATCCCCAGAAAACTGTCCACCTGAACGGTCCCCAGACCAGGCCTCCCTTGAGCGCGATCGGCCCCTCTCATCCGAACGGCCATCAGATTGGCGCCAGGTCTCCCCCTCTCCGGAGTCCCGATATGGGCGTTCCCTTTCCCCAGGACCCCACTCAGGTTTGCGCCAGGGACCCTCCTTCCGAGACATACCGCAGTGACACCAACTAGGAGAGGGAGAAAATGACAGGAGACAATCCAGTAGATGAAATAGACCATCCAAATGATACCTCACCAATGGGGAAAACAGCCATATCCACGAGCATGCAACCTGCCATGAAGTTACAATGAGAGGAAAAAATGAAACATATACACACATGCATATCAGTAACCAACTGTATATGCCTGTAGCGTATATGGAAAGGGAAGAAACATGATATTCTACCCCCTGGCGGGACCTCTCTGCCCAGAGCAACCACTAAATATACGCACCCAGAGGTGCATATACAGGGGGTTTAAAAGAATATCATAGTCACGACGCGTTTCGTCCTACGTGGACTCATCAGGTGACCCGGGCAGCACTTTGCACTTAAAAAGATATTTAAGTAACAAAGTAAGCAAGATAGTATAAGAAGACAAAATGGAGAGAGAGAGGAGAAAAGAGGTAGAAGAGGGGGGTGGGTCCATAACATCTAGGCCCTAACTCCTGGTAAAAAATGGAAGGATTAAAGGGCCGCAGTAATGACACCAACAGTACTACTGTAAAGCACGTTCCTTCAGGTGCACAAATCCAAAACATCAACACAAACGGCATAGTGGAAATAAGACTAATAGCAGCCATGAGGACCATAATCGGCGATGATGTTAGGCAAGTTAGCTTCCAAACAAAATGTCGTCCATGGCCACGAGGCCAGCTAATGCCGTTGATGCTAGCCAAGTTAGCTTCCAAACAAAATGTCGTCCATGGCCACGAGGCCAGCTCATGTCGTTGATGCTAGCTAAGTTAGCCACCAAATATATAATGTCGAAATTAGCATGTGTGGCGATCGGAGAAACAGATGATTCCCCACAGTGTGATGGGAATAAGAAAACCACATCCAAATCCTACCTTCAATTGTGAAACCTCAAAGGTAGTAAATGGTCACGTAAGGTCCCAGAGGCCACAGAAAAATCAATCTCCACAATTCAAAAACAGTCCGCGATCCAAACCCGCCAGTGAATCCTCCCGTGAAGACGACCGGAAGTGGCCGCGGTAGTTGACGTAAACAAACAAAATTAAAATTGAAGAACCCGCAGACGGAATTACTTGAGATCTCCATTAAATGATCATACTCCAATAATCCGAAAGAAACCTCACTTTAGATGTTGAAAGAAAAATCCAGGAGAAATATCTGTCATATGAAACTGATGAATCCCAGAGCCAAGATGGCGGAAAATGGCTCGCGAAATCCGACAACAAAATGATCACAATGCCCCAGATCGTCCCAGAATCACCCCCAATCGCATCGTAAAGGAGCCCTCAAAAATAGGAATAGAGCCAGCATCAAGGTGGTTGCATCGGATAATAACAGACAAAATGCCCGTAAAAAAACAGAGTATATTGGTAAGGTCCGGCACCTAAAATGGTCCCCCCGAGCATCCAGTGCCCACCAAAGGTTCCTACCAGGAAGAGATGACGGTCGGGAAACTGTCGGATCCAAGAGCCAACATGTCGGAAACGATTCGTAAAAACTGTAAAACAATCCATCCATAAACCACCCAACCATCTCCGAATCACAACTGTAAGAGTCTGTAAACTTGTCCTGGAGAAGGATACATCGACGGTGTAGAAATAGTCATAAAGGTATTAAAAATATATATAATTGTAATGGAAGCCAAACATGAAACATAGGACCGCCCCCAAAGTGCTCCCCGTAATACAAACCAGTGAAGATCCGTTCCTCCCAGAGGTTCCTACCCGGAAGAAGAGGCGGTTGTTATGAAACGAAGGACCGCCCCCAAAGTGCTCCCCGTAATACAAACCAGTGAAGATCCGTTCCTCCCAGAGGTTCCTACCCGGAAGAAGAGGCGGTTGTTTCAAAAAGTAATATTTATTTCAAAAATCCAAACAAGTACATCAAATAGAATAAAAAACTTTACCACACACGACTGAGGCAGGAAAACAACCAAACTTGTATTAACATCCTGACTTCAGTAGCAGAAGGAATATATAAATAAGCAGCTCCTGACCAGGTAATGGAATGTCCAGTCCTGGAAACAGAGATCCACCCCTTGCATCCCACAACATCCTGGTCACACATGGTCCTCAGCAGCCGGAACAACATCAATAAATCAAACCTTTTATTAACATCCTGACTTCAGTAATAGAAGGAATATATAAATAAACAGCTCCTGACCAGGTAATGGAATGTCCAGTCCTGGAAACAGAGGTCCAACCCTCGCATCCCACAACATCCTGGTCACACATGGTCCTCAGCAGCCGGAACAACATCAATAAATAAATAAAATGTCGTCCATAGACAAGGCTAAACCTCAAACAAAAATTAAAAAGCCAGGGAATTATCAACAAAAGGTGGAGGGGTGGCACCATCTGCTGGCCAAACAATAAAGTGCCGTCATAGGGACTTAGTGCTGCAAAGGAACCCAATCCAATGTGAAAGAAGAGCAAATTAAGGATAAGAGGTCCACCCCTTGCATCCCACAACATCCTGGTCACACATGGTCCCCAGCAGCCGGAACAACATCAATAAATCAAACCTTGTATTAACATCCTGACTTCAGTAGCAGAAGGAATATATAAATAAACAGCTCCTGACTAGGTAATGGAATGTACAGTCCTGGAAACAGAGGTCCAACCCTTTGCATCCCACAACATCCTGGTCACACATGGTCCTCAGCAGCCGGAACAACATCAATAAATAAATAAAATGTCGGCCATAGACAAGGCTAAACCTCAAACAAAAATTAAAAAGCCAGGGAATTATCAACAAAAAGTGGAGGGGTGGCGCCATCTGCTGGCCAAACAATAAAGTGCCGTCATAGGGACTTAGTGCTGCAAAGGAATCCAATCCAATGTGAAAGAAGAGCAAATTAAGGACAAAGTCCGACAAGTAAAACATAATAAAATAAAAAATAAAAAATAAAAAAGGCATTCAATCTCCCCAAATTAAACTCCAGGTCCATGGAAAACTGTAGGTAGGAACAATGGAGTACTCAGTGTTGACATTATGATAAACAGAACCCCACAACCAAAGTGTATAGCCAGAGGAAAGTGCAAAATGAAATCCCCATCAATAAACGGCAACAATGTCCTCCTGGAAAATAGATCCGGGTCACAATGGAGGAAGACAGATGAAGCCGTCCAGAGTCCAGCCGCCCCGCAGTGTGGCGGGAGTCCCTCTCAGATGAATCAATCTGTGGAATAGATAGAACATAAAGGCAAAGAGTTGTCCCGGTGAGATACCAACTGATCACAATAAGAGATGTAAACCAGGAGAGGTCAGAGAGTAGAAAGCAAACATGGAGAAGACAGAAAGTAGAAAGGCTCCAAGCATATAACAACATGGTCCCCAGTGTGAAACATCCCAGCCTAACCAAATCCCAGAATCCCTGAATGAAGCTTTCCAACGACCAAGGCCTGAGGGCCGGAATGACCTCACAGGTTACAGTGTGGCTCCCAGAATCCAATCCCTGACATCCTGAGAGCACAGAGCTCCAAATCATCATGATATAGACTTGATTGTGGAGATGTAGAGCAGGCCAGGCCTGTCAACGAGTACCCCATGCGGGGTGAACGCACACCAGTCAGATGCTCACAAGAGTAGAGACCAATCCAAGAGCTTCATAAGATCCTGAACATGACCAGTGGGGTAACGTCACAATGAGGGAGGGACAGGAAGGAATGAAGAAAATAGTATTACCTGTGCCACAGAGGAGAGCCCACTTCCAAGGTATGGGAGGTGGGAGACCGTCACCCCACAGTACGCGACAGTGCCGGTCCCGCCATACACATCCAGGAAAGGCTAATGAACAAGAGGAGGGTAGAGTAGAATCGAGTGGAAAAATCCCCCGTGGGACAAAATGTAAGGGTAAACAGAGACCGGCCGGCCCTCAAGCACTGAATAACTCTCTGGACTACAAGCCAAAGGCCCAGTTTCACAGAAAGCTAGTACCGACCGAGGGGGGGCCGTTGGCCATAACAGATGGGATACATTCCATATGGATGTAGCGTCTGGCAGGTTAGGTTTTTTGCAACAGAGGTTCCCCAAACAGTACACATAGAAGGAACTATTGCCCTCAAGCATAGAGTTGAGTAACGGGAAGCGCTCCGCTCCCATCCAATGAAAACGTACCCCCTGAGTATGTAAGCCGATTATAAGAATGTAATAAAACATTTGAACGTCATCCAATGAGTAGATGATGGGCCACCGTCTCAAACCGCTCACCTCCACCAAAGCGGTCCCACAGGATGCAGGGGGGCGTCCCAGTGCCGCAGCCCCCATACAACGGACCACACCTAAATAAGAAGAGATGCAGGGTACAACAAACCACTCATTAAAATGCGCACAATCCGGGGGGAGCACAACAGACCCACAGGGCCAATCCAGATTATGGTCGGGTATGAAGTCCAAAGTGGGGTCCAATATATACCCCGTGACCTTAGGGTCAGGGAATGGGTGAGGGTTAGGGTCAGGATTGAAACCAGGGCTGGGATTAGGTTAAGGTTAGGGGCTGGGATGAGGGTCAGGTCACAGGAACCGGGCCACAGCAAGCACATGATGGGATCAAACACAAACCCCGTGACCTTAGGGTTAGAGTCTGGATGAGGGTTAAGGTCAGAGTTAGGATCCAGGACGGGGTTAGGTTTAGGGGATAGGTTTAGGATGAGGGTCAGGTGAAGAGGTCCGAGCTACAATCATGATGGGATCAAACACAAGCCCCGTAATCTTAGGGTAAGGGCCAAACCCCGTGACCTTAGGGTTAGAGTCTGGATGAGGGTTAAGGTCAGAGTTAGGATCCAGGACGGGGTTAGGTTTAGGGGATAGGTTTAGGATGAGGGTCAGGTGAAGAGGTCCGAGCTACAATCATGATGGGATCAAACACAAGCCCCGTAATCTTAGGGTAAGGGCCAAACCCCGTGACCTTAGGGTTAGAGTCTGGATGAGGGTTAAGGTCAGAGTTAGGATCCAGGACGGGGTTAGGTTTAGGGGATAGGTTTAGGATGAGGGTCAGGTGAAGAGGTCCGAGCTACAATCATGATGGGATCAAACACAAGCCCTGTAATCTTAGGGTAAGGGCCCGGATGAGGGTTAAGGTTGGAGCTAAGATCCAGGTCAGGGTTAGGTTCAGGGGATAGGGTTGGGATGAGGGTCAGGTGAAAAGGTCCGAGCTACAATCAAGATGGGATCAAACACAAGCCCCGTGACCTTAGGGTTAGGACCTGGGAGAGGGTTAAGGTTAGAGTTGGGATCCAGGTCAGGGTTGTCATCAATAAAAACAGATAAACTCCACAAAATGAGGCGGGAGCAGGTACATTACCTCACAGACGTTCATTGAGACCGTGTGGGAAGACACTGCCCAGACGGCTAATCCAGACCCGTTCACGCCTCTGCCTGCGGGGACGTGTCCAGCCCGGGTCATGTTCAAGCCCCATCATGGCGAGGGAGGAGGGGCCATGGTTGAGGAAGTGGCTGACCAGATGGGTGTCAGAGCGGAGATGGAGATTAATATTGCGCAGGTGTTGGCTCAGACGAGCTGAGAGAGAGTTGCCGGTCTCCCCCACGTAATAGAGGCCGCAGGCCCGGCATTTGATGGCATATACACAGTTGGAGGTGTGAATGGGTAATCGACGAGGGACCAGATGATATGTTGAAGTAGATGCATTTTGGACCGAGGTAAGCTGTATGAAATGAGGATGCTGCTCAGTCACTCTGGGATTGACGGGCTTGAGGCGGCTGTGCACAAGCAGGTCACCCAGGTTTGAGTTCCTCTTAAAGGCCGAGACCAGGGAGAAGCCACTCAGGATGCCAGTGTCAGACCTAAAGCGGTTAAAGTTGAGTCTGAGGCGGGCATTGACGGCGACAGAGCACTTACTATATGTTGTGACCAGAGGCAGGATTTTACCCTCACGGGGGGGGCGGGGCTCCAAAAACGACCTCCTAACAGAGCGCAGAAGGGACCTTGAGTAGCCTCTCTGCCTCAAAACCCTGAAGAGAACATCAGTAGCTTCCTCAAAATCATGGGGCCTAGTGCAAATACGGTGGAAACGTAGGAGCTGGGACTTGACCAGGCCCCTGAATGTGTGAGGGGGATGGAAACTGCTCGCATGGAGCAGAGCATGTGTGTCAGTGGCCTTGAAAAACACCTTAGTGTCGAGATGGTGTGTGGCGTGAAAGGATTCACCCTTGAATGCGGTTACGTCCAAAAAATCTACACTGCTGTCGTGGAGAACGCTCTTGAGCTTTATGGAGGGATGGTGGGAGTTAAGTATTGTGAGAAAACCGTCAAATGTACTACGCGAATGAGGCCAAACACCCCAGATGTCGTCGAGGTATCTGAAGTAGTGAGATGGTTTGAGGGGACATAATGGGAGGACAGTTTCTTCCCAAGCGGCCATATAGATATCGGCCAATGAAGGGGCAAATTTCTTCCCCATGGCCACACCTTTTACCTGCAGGTAGGTCTGACCGTTGAACTCGAAGTCATTCCTGGTCAATGACAGTTCGAGCAGCCTGAGGATTTGGGTGTCCGGGCGCCCAGGTGAGGGGTGGGCCTCCAAACAATTCTTGACCGCCTGGAGGCCTGGGATAGACTCAATATTGGTATAAAGGCTATCCACATCCATTGAAAATAAAAGGTCATGGGGACCAAGGCTGGCAGCCTGAACCTTACTGATGAAATCATATGTGTCCTTAATGTAACTGGGATGGAGAACTGACAGGGGGTTGAGGAAGTGATCAATATATTCAGAAACGCCATATGTCTCACTGGCACAGTCAGAGATAATTGGTCGGCCCGGAGGGATCCGAAAGGGGACTGTCCAGGAGGAGGGATCTTTATGGATTTTGGGGAGGAGGTAGAACCTCCTCGCCCTGTATTCCTGCGAACCAGTCAGATATGTGTGCTGTTTAGTGGTGATATAATCCTGGGATTTAAGATCGTCCAGTATCCGTGTAATATGTTGTGCCGTTTCTAAAAAAACAGGGCCCGGCAGTTTTTGATAATACTCCGGCATGCTAAGTTGGCGCTCCGCCTCAAAAATATATTGATCCCTGTCCATAATTACAGCCGCTGAACCCTTATCGGCTGGCTTGATAACTAAGTGCACATCGTGTTGCAACTGGCGTAGAGCAATTACCTCATCAGCGGAGAGGTTGGGCTGTTCCGGTAAGACTGACATGGACGAGAGCTCCTGATGGTCGTCCGATATGAGGGAGAGCAGTGGAGGAGGGAGTTGATCATCACGGGGCTGCCATGAGGACTTGGGCATGAACGGGGGGATGGATTCCGGATCTGAGTCGTCATCATTGAAGTAAATGGCCAGTTTCAGTCGTCTATGGTAGGCTATTAGCTCCTCCCTGAGGTTGTGTTGTTGGCCGCGTGTCACATCTAGCACCGGGATGAATGAAAGGCCTCTGCTGAGGAGAGATACCTGAGCTGGTGAGGGGTGGAAGTGAGTTGAGAGGTTGATGACATCCTTGTTGTCAGGAGAGGACCCGGAGGAGGAGCTACCTAGTTTAAATGACGCTTCCACAGATTCCACATGTGAAAGCCCATGTCCGCTGACCAGTGGATCAGGTCACCGATGCGCATGGTGATGTGCTCTGGGGACAGGGCGGGGATGTGGGGGTATTCCGTGATACAATCATTGAGACCCAGAAGTCGCCTCCTCTCATGTTCCGGCAACATCCTGGTGTAAGTAACCACAGGGATGAGGACTGAGGCCTTAGGGAACTGCCTAGTGGCCTCGTGGAACATAGCCCGTAGGCTCACCCCCAAGCTCTGTACCGAGCCACGTTCCCTGTTATTCAGTCCAAACGATAGAATCACCTTCTCCACCTGGGGACAAGGCTGGGGGATTGATAACAGGATGGCGAGAGCGTGTGCCAGATTGGCCCCTGGGTAGCAATCAATCTGGACATCATGGTCAGTCACAGGGGGAAGATTCCTGAGGTTGGAGTCCCCCATTACCACAATCCTGCGGACCGGGAGAACAGTCCAGGAGGATTTATTTCCCTCGTGATGGTGTACGATGAGGGAGGTCCGTCTCTGATCCCGGGCAGAAGAGGGTACAGGGGTCACAGTAGGCCGAGGGTTGGCCCCATGCTGCTGGAAAGCAAGGGGAGAAGACTGAACCCGGCTCGGTGTTAGGGCAGGTCCCAGGGGAGTAGGAGGAATTGGGGAATCCGACTCCTGGGAGGTCCAGACTGCACCCGGAGAAGCCTGTGTGAGCGCGATCATATCTCCATCCCTACGGGGTGTGGCAGGTTCGCCAACATCAGAGGCAGACAGGGGAGGCGGACGTTGAGGCTGCGACGAGGGTGAGGGGAAAGCTCCAACCGTCCTAAGGGGGGATAGAGAAACAGTCACAGGGGTAGGTGTTCCTAACTGTGGCGCCGAGGAGCGCGACGTGACAGGGTCCGGCCGTGTGGTCATGGCCAATAGCCGTTTACATGGGGGATGTGGAGGGCGCGGCGTGTCCATGATGGCCTCCAGGGAGGAGGGAGTGGGAGATGAAGAGGAACCTGCGACCACCACCTCCTGCTGAGGGACCCAGAGAGTCCGTCTCCCTTTACGGGCTCTTTGTGGCAGAGGAGCAAGCTGTGGCATGAAAGGGGTATCAGGGTTCACAGGAGTAGAGGACGGCCCTGAGGGGCCAGCACGAGCAGGGGGGGACGACGGTTTGGGCGGTGTCTGTGAGAGCCGAGGGGCCCCAAAGCCACGGCACTCCTGGGAAACCGGAGGTAGGAGGGAGGCTTCAGGACTCCGATCTTCGCTATCCGGGCGCTGGTGGAAGGGAATGAGAGCCTTGACATTGTCCATCACAGTCGCCACGAGACCACCCGTCAGTTCGGAGGACGCCCAGCCGCACGCACGCGACCAGGCCCGTTCCCAAGCTGCATTCTCCAGTAGTGGGAGACCGTCCGTAAGGGAGGAGATGACAGAACCGTAATGGTCATTGAGTGCCCGGTAACCAGCGGACAGCCAGTCCTCCGCCGCCTGCCTAAGCCTACTGCTGACCGTGGGAGTCGGATTTGAGGGTAAGAAAAAGTTAGTGAGCTCCCTAACCTTCTTAGTATAGCCCTCCGGGAGAACCTGGCGTTCCAAGAAGGCAGAAACCTCATTTAAATGATGTGTAGCCTTGAGGAGTCTATATGCTATCTGAGTGGCACGTACTTCAGTAGCTGACTGAGCCGCGCCCGTCGGAGAAACAGGCGCTAGGTGGCTCGCCCCAGAGGAAATGTCCTTCACAGAGACCTGGTCTTCCTTACCACGGCCCCCATGACACGAAGACCCTTGGGAGGAAGGGAAATACCGGGTCTGCACCTGCGCCGCAGATGGAGCACGGGTGCGCCTCGGGTCAGGCGTCGGGACCCCACCCTCATCAGCCCGGCGGTCACGGCGGTCCGGCTGCCGAGAGTCTCGTGGGGGATGTGACCCGCCACTGCGGGAAGGAGAGAGAGGTAAGTACTCACCCCGCCGGGAACGGGTTTGTGAGTAGGACCTCCGGCCATCACCGGGAGGGGACGAAGGAGTGACCCCCCGGTCCGCATGCCCCCAGGAGCGCTGATCCTGCCAGGTGAGGCGGCGCCTCCTTCCACCCCTGCCTGAAGGAGACTGCAAATACGAATCATTAGAACGCCCCCTACCCCAGGACCTGTGATACGGGTCCCCATCCCCGTACCGGGCGCCCGAATTTGCCAAAATGCTGCGCACGGGTGGAGGAGAGGACTCAGGGCGACGCCCTGCTCGGGGAGGTTGGCGCGATTGCGAACGTGCCCTACGTTGATCCAAACCTCCCGCCTGGGAGTCCGCAGAGGAACCGGTGTACTGCCCATATGGAGCGGGACGATTGTATCCCGAATGAACTGACACTGACCGGGACCTGAAACTTGACCGGGAGCTAGAGCGGGAGCGTTGCTGACCCCCAACATCCCCAGAAAACTGTCCACCTGAACGGTCCCCAGACCAGGCCTCCCTTGAGCGCGATCGGCCCCTCTCATCCGAACGGCCATCAGATTGGCGCCAGGTCTCCCCCTCTCCGGAGTCCCGATATGGGCGTTCCCTTTCCCCAGGACCCCACTCAGGTTTGCGCCAGGGACCCTCCTTCCGAGACATACCGCAGTGACACCAACTAGGAGAGGGAGAAAATGACAGGAGACAATCCAGTAGATGAAATAGACCATCCAAATGATACCTCACCAATGGGGAAAACAGCCATATCCACGAGCATGCAACCTGCCATGAAGTTACAATGAGAGGAAAAAATGAAACATATACACACATGCATATCAGTAACCAACTGTATATGCCTGTAGCGTATATGGAAAGGGAAGAAACATGATATTCTACCCCCTGGCGGGACCTCTCTGCCCAGAGCAACCACTAAATATACGCACCCAGAGGTGCATATACAGGGGGTTTAAAAGAATATCATAGTCACGACGCGTTTCGTCCTACGTGGACTCATCAGGTGACCCGGGCAGCACTTTGCACTTAAAAAGATATTTAAGTAACAAAGTAAGCAAGATAGTATAAGAAGACAAAATGGAGAGAGAGAGGAGAAAAGAGGTAGAAGAGGGGGGTGGGTCCATAACATCTAGGCCCTAACTCCTGGTAAAAAATGGAAGGATTAAAGGGCCGCAGTAATGACACCAACAGTACTACTGTAAAGCACGTTCCTTCAGGTGCACAAATCCAAAACATCAACACAAACGGCATAGTGGAAATAAGACTAATAGCAGCCATGAGGACCATAATCGGCGATGATGTTAGGCAAGTTAGCTTCCAAACAAAATGTCGTCCATGGCCACGAGGCCAGCTAATGCCGTTGATGCTAGCCAAGTTAGCTTCCAAACAAAATGTCGTCCATGGCCACGAGGCCAGCTCATGTCGTTGATGCTAGCTAAGTTAGCCACCAAATATATAATGTCGAAATTAGCATGTGTGGCGATCGGAGAAACAGATGATTCCCCACAGTGTGATGGGAATAAGAAAACCACATCCAAATCCTACCTTCAATTGTGAAACCTCAAAGGTAGTAAATGGTCACGTAAGGTCCCAGAGGCCACAGAAAAATCAATCTCCACAATTCAAAAACAGTCCGCGATCCAAACCCGCCAGTGAATCCTCCCGTGAAGACGACCGGAAGTGGCCGCGGTAGTTGACGTAAACAAACAAAATTAAAATTGAAGAACCCGCAGACGGAATTACTTGAGATCTCCATTAAATGATCATACTCCAATAATCCGAAAGAAACCTCACTTTAGATGTTGAAAGAAAAATCCAGGAGAAATATCTGTCATATGAAACTGATGAATCCCAGAGCCAAGATGGCGGAAAATGGCTCGCGAAATCCGACAACAAAATGATCACAATGCCCCAGATCGTCCCAGAATCACCCCCAATCGCATCGTAAAGGAGCCCTCAAAAATAGGAATAGAGCCAGCATCAAGGTGGTTGCATCGGATAATAACAGACAAAATGCCCGTAAAAAAACAGAGTATATTGGTAAGGTCCGGCACCTAAAATGGTCCCCCCGAGCATCCAGTGCCCACCAAAGGTTCCTACCAGGAAGAGATGACGGTCGGGAAACTGTCGGATCCAAGAGCCAACATGTCGGAAACGATTCGTAAAAACTGTAAAACAATCCATCCATAAACCACCCAACCATCTCCGAATCACAACTGTAAGAGTCTGTAAACTTGTCCTGGAGAAGGATACATCGACGGTGTAGAAATAGTCATAAAGGTATTAAAAATATATATAATTGTAATGGAAGCCAAACATGAAACATAGGACCGCCCCCAAAGTGCTCCCCGTAATACAAACCAGTGAAGATCCGTTCCTCCCAGAGGTTCCTACCCGGAAGAAGAGGCGGTTGTTATGAAACGAAGGACCGCCCCCAAAGTGCTCCCCGTAATACAAACCAGTGAAGATCCGTTCCTCCCAGAGGTTCCTACCCGGAAGAAGAGGCGGTTGTTTCAAAAAGTAATATTTATTTCAAAAATCCAAACAAGTACATCAAATAGAATAAAAAACTTTACCACACACGACTGAGGCAGGAAAACAACCAAACTTGTATTAACATCCTGACTTCAGTAGCAGAAGGAATATATAAATAAGCAGCTCCTGACCAGGTAATGGAATGTCCAGTCCTGGAAACAGAGATCCACCCCTTGCATCCCACAACATCCTGGTCACACATGGTCCTCAGCAGCCGGAACAACATCAATAAATCAAACCTTTTATTAACATCCTGACTTCAGTAATAGAAGGAATATATAAATAAACAGCTCCTGACCAGGTAATGGAATGTCCAGTCCTGGAAACAGAGGTCCAACCCTCGCATCCCACAACATCCTGGTCACACATGGTCCTCAGCAGCCGGAACAACATCAATAAATAAATAAAATGTCGTCCATAGACAAGGCTAAACCTCAAACAAAAATTAAAAAGCCAGGGAATTATCAACAAAAGGTGGAGGGGTGGCACCATCTGCTGGCCAAACAATAAAGTGCCGTCATAGGGACTTAGTGCTGCAAAGGAACCCAATCCAATGTGAAAGAAGAGCAAATTAAGGATAAGAGGTCCACCCCTTGCATCCCACAACATCCTGGTCACACATGGTCCCCAGCAGCCGGAACAACATCAATAAATCAAACCTTGTATTAACATCCTGACTTCAGTAGCAGAAGGAATATATAAATAAACAGCTCCTGACTAGGTAATGGAATGTACAGTCCTGGAAACAGAGGTCCAACCCTTTGCATCCCACAACATCCTGGTCACACATGGTCCTCAGCAGCCGGAACAACATCAATAAATAAATAAAATGTCGGCCATAGACAAGGCTAAACCTCAAACAAAAATTAAAAAGCCAGGGAATTATCAACAAAAAGTGGAGGGGTGGCGCCATCTGCTGGCCAAACAATAAAGTGCCGTCATAGGGACTTAGTGCTGCAAAGGAATCCAATCCAATGTGAAAGAAGAGCAAATTAAGGACAAAGTCCGACAAGTAAAACATAATAAAATAAAAAATAAAAAATAAAAAAGGCATTCAATCTCCCCAAATTAAACTCCAGGTCCATGGAAAACTGTAGGTAGGAACAATGGAGTACTCAGTGTTGACATTATGATAAACAGAACCCCACAACCAAAGTGTATAGCCAGAGGAAAGTGCAAAATGAAATCCCCATCAATAAACGGCAACAATGTCCTCCTGGAAAATAGATCCGGGTCACAATGGAGGAAGACAGATGAAGCCGTCCAGAGTCCAGCCGCCCCGCAGTGTGGCGGGAGTCCCTCTCAGATGAATCAATCTGTGGAATAGATAGAACATAAAGGCAAAGAGTTGTCCCGGTGAGATACCAACTGATCACAATAAGAGATGTAAACCAGGAGAGGTCAGAGAGTAGAAAGCAAACATGGAGAAGACAGAAAGTAGAAAGGCTCCAAGCATATAACAACATGGTCCCCAGTGTGAAACATCCCAGCCTAACCAAATCCCAGAATCCCTGAATGAAGCTTTCCAACGACCAAGGCCTGAGGGCCGGAATGACCTCACAGGTTACAGTGTGGCTCCCAGAATCCAATCCCTGACATCCTGAGAGCACAGAGCTCCAAATCATCATGATATAGACTTGATTGTGGAGATGTAGAGCAGGCCAGGCCTGTCAACGAGTACCCCATGCGGGGTGAACGCACACCAGTCAGATGCTCACAAGAGTAGAGACCAATCCAAGAGCTTCATAAGATCCTGAACATGACCAGTGGGGTAACGTCACAATGAGGGAGGGACAGGAAGGAATGAAGAAAATAGTATTACCTGTGCCACAGAGGAGAGCCCACTTCCAAGGTATGGGAGGTGGGAGACCGTCACCCCACAGTACGCGACAGTGCCGGTCCCGCCATACACATCCAGGAAAGGCTAATGAACAAGAGGAGGGTAGAGTAGAATCGAGTGGAAAAATCCCCCGTGGGACAAAATGTAAGGGTAAACAGAGACCGGCCGGCCCTCAAGCACTGAATAACTCTCTGGACTACAAGCCAAAGGCCCAGTTTCACAGAAAGCTAGTACCGACCGAGGGGGGGCCGTTGGCCATAACAGATGGGATACATTCCATATGGATGTAGCGTCTGGCAGGTTAGGTTTTTTGCAACAGAGGTTCCCCAAACAGTACACATAGAAGGAACTATTGCCCTCAAGCATAGAGTTGAGTAACGGGAAGCGCTCCGCTCCCATCCAATGAAAACGTACCCCCTGAGTATGTAAGCCGATTATAAGAATGTAATAAAACATTTGAACGTCATCCAATGAGTAGATGATGGGCCACCGTCTCAAACCGCTCACCTCCACCAAAGCGGTCCCACAGGATGCAGGGGGGCGTCCCAGTGCCGCAGCCCCCATACAACGGACCACACCTAAATAAGAAGAGATGCAGGGTACAACAAACCACTCATTAAAATGCGCACAATCCGGGGGGAGCACAACAGACCCACAGGGCCAATCCAGATTATGGTCGGGTATGAAGTCCAAAGTGGGGTCCAATATATACCCCGTGACCTTAGGGTCAGGGAATGGGTGAGGGTTAGGGTCAGGATTGAAACCAGGGCTGGGATTAGGTTAAGGTTAGGGGCTGGGATGAGGGTCAGGTCACAGGAACCGGGCCACAGCAAGCACATGATGGGATCAAACACAAACCCCGTGACCTTAGGGTTAGAGTCTGGATGAGGGTTAAGGTCAGAGTTAGGATCCAGGACGGGGTTAGGTTTAGGGGATAGGTTTAGGATGAGGGTCAGGTGAAGAGGTCCGAGCTACAATCATGATGGGATCAAACACAAGCCCCGTAATCTTAGGGTAAGGGCCAAACCCCGTGACCTTAGGGTTAGAGTCTGGATGAGGGTTAAGGTCAGAGTTAGGATCCAGGACGGGGTTAGGTTTAGGGGATAGGTTTAGGATGAGGGTCAGGTGAAGAGGTCCGAGCTACAATCATGATGGGATCAAACACAAGCCCCGTAATCTTAGGGTAAGGGCCAAACCCCGTGACCTTAGGGTTAGAGTCTGGATGAGGGTTAAGGTCAGAGTTAGGATCCAGGACGGGGTTAGGTTTAGGGGATAGGTTTAGGATGAGGGTCAGGTGAAGAGGTCCGAGCTACAATCATGATGGGATCAAACACAAGCCCTGTAATCTTAGGGTTAGGGTTAGGGTTAGGGTTAGGGTTAGGGTTAGGGTTAGGGTTAGGGTTTAGGGTTAGGGTTAGGGTTAGGGTTAGGGTTAGGGTTAGGGTTAGGGTTAGGGTTTAGGGTTAGGGTTAGGTTTGTGAATAGTTAATGAAGCGCAAGCCCCGTGGCCTCCTAACGGCGGACACAGTTATATAGCTTGAACACCAGGGTGCACCACGAAACCAATGAAGGAACCGTAGCTGACGTGTGATGCAAGCAACACGAATCACGCTCTCTCGAAATCAAGGGCTGCCGAATCCGCACTAACTCCCATAGGGGTAAAAAAGAGGGGAGAAAGAGGAAGAAAGCCTGTAGGACAAGCTTAGAGAACAGGTTATGGTTAGTAATTAACTGTAAATTCAGGATAAAATATTAAGATAACAGTAAAGGTTAGGACTTAGGTTTAGGTACAGTAGTCTATGTTTTAGGGTTAGAGCAAGGGTCTAGGTTAGGTTTAGGTATAGTAATCCGAGATTTAGGTTTAGAGTAAGGGTTTGGGTTAGGTTTAGTTACAGTAGCCTGTAATTTTAGGTTTAGAATGAGGATTTGGGTTAGGTTTAGGTATAATGGATAACGATTTAAGGTTGAGGTTAAGGTGAGATATTAATTTAAGAGACTTGGCCACTAAGCCTTACATTATTACTATGCTAACTAAGATATAACAGGTCTGCTATAGATTTGGTGGGCCATAAGGTCTAAAGATTATTAAACAGCTAAATATTGGAACACAATCATCAGTAGTAACCCAGACGTCAACGGATGTTTCGACCATACAACTATACACCCTCGGTCTGGGCTGGTCCACCAGGAGAGATCAAGTCCCAGTGTGTGTTCCTCAGGGTCAATCAGACAGTTTTAGACTTAAAGGTGTATTGAGAGCTATGTTTTAATCTATTTTGAAGTGAAATCTGCAAGGGGATTAACTCATATGATTAACCTAATGTTTTAAAGGGTATTAACCAGTAATTACTATAACAATAAGAATATTGAATACCTAATATTAAAGAAACAAACCTGATCCGCTGGTCTTCATGGGTCGCTCCTGGGTCTCCATGTGTGACATCAGTGGCAACTCCACGTCCATTGGATGGTCCGGGAAGTCAAACTGGTAGTTATTTCAGTAGTAAATAAACTAATATTAAGACCGAGATGCAATTAAAATCTAATAAAAGAAGCCAAAAGCAAAACTACAATTACCGACTGCTGCTAGATTTAACGAAACGGAATAAGGGGATTAGCGAACGCTAAGAAACAAAAAGCTGAGTGTAGGTCGCTCCTCCTGTGCATGTCTCCTCCATGGCTCCACCGGTCTTCTGGTCATCTTGAGAGGTGTGAAGCTCCTTTTATAATATAAGCCCCGCCCTCTACAATTAGGATTTGCTAGGTTTACTAGTTTTGAAGTGTCTGAATATAGAACAAGCATAACCCCCAGAGCGTTAAGAAAAGACCAGAGATGGTGAATGACAAGAGGCAAATTCCACACATATATCCCCCGAAGTCCATCGAAGCTAAATGTGAGGAAAAAGCCTGAAAAACCCCAAGAAAAGGGTCACAGGGAGCTCAATTTCACTCCCACAATGTAGACCCGAAATCCATCGAAGCCATTTGGGAACGAAACGAGGAAGACATCCAATGTGGGAAACAAAAAAGACATCCCATGCGGGGAAAAAAAGGGGATTAGGAGAGGAGAGGTTATAGCTTGTCATCCAAACCATAAAAACTGTAGCTTAGGGTCAGAGCAAGAGTTGAGTTAGGTTTAAGTACAATTAGATTTAACGAAACGGAATAAGGGGATTAGCGAACGCCAAGAAACAAAAAGCTGAGTGTAGGTCGCTCCTCCTGTGCATGTCTCCTCCATGGCTCCACCGGTCTTCTGGTCATCTTGAGAGGTGTGAAGCTCCTTTTATAATATAAGCCCCGCCCTCTACAATTAGGATTTGCTAGGTTTACTAGTTTTGAAGTGTCTGAATATAGAACAAGCATAACCCCCAGAGCGTTAAGAAAAGACCAGAGATGGTGAATGACAAGAGGCAAATTCCACACATATATCCCCCGAAGTCCATCGAAGCTAAATGTGAGGAAAAAGCCTGAAAAACCCCAAGAAAAGGGTCACAGGGAGCTCAATTTCACTCCCACAATGTAGACCCGAAATCCATCGAAGCCATTTGGGAACGAAACGAGGAAGACATCCAATGTGGGAAACAAAAAAGACATCCAATGCGGGAAAAAAAAGGGGATTAGGAGAGGAGAGGTTATAGCTTGTCATCCAAACCATAATACTGTAACTCAGGGTCAGAGCAAGAGTTGAGTTAGGTTTAAAGTACAATAAATTAAATCTAAATTAGGTTTTGAAATGTCTAAATAATATGGCAGATCACCCTTCCTCAGAGGGTAAAGAAAAGACCAGAGTTGGTGAAAAAGAAAAAGACTAATTCCACACATATATCCCCCGAAATCCATCGAAGCTAAATGCCAGGAAAAAGCCTGAATACCCCCAAGAATTTTGTAGAGGGTCAGAGCTCAGTTTCCGATAGAAACGAGGAAGACGTCCAATGTGGGAAAACAAAGAATCCCCACCAGAGGCAGGCAGGAACTAAACTACACCCGAGGAGGTGGGGGAGATGCAATGGACACTCGGACAGTACCCATCGACCAAGGATCCGGCGGGTTAGGTTTGTGAATAGTTAATGAAGCGCAAGCCCCGTGGCCTCCTAACGGCGGACACAGTTATATAGCTTGAACACCAGGGTGCACCACGAAACCAATGAAGGAACCGTAGCTGACGTGTGATGCAAGCAACACGAATCACGCTCTCTCGAAATCAAGGGCTGCCGAATCCGCACTAACTCCCATAGGGGTAAAAAAGAGGGGAGAAAGAGGAAGAAAGCCTGTAGGACAAGCTTAGAGAACAGGTTATGGTTAGTAATTAACTGTAAATTCAGGATAAAATATTAAGATAACAGTAAAGGTTAGGACTTAGGTTTAGGTACAGTAGTCTATGTTTTAGGGTTAGAGCAAGGGTCTAGGTTAGGTTTAGGTATAGTAATCCGAGATTTAGGTTTAGAGTAAGGGTTTGGGTTAGGTTTAGTTACAGTAGCCTGTAATTTTAGGTTTAGAATGAGGATTTGGGTTAGGTTTAGGTATAATGGATAACGATTTAAGGTTGAGGTTAAGGTGAGATATTAATTTAAGAGACTTGGCCACTAAGCCTTACATTATTACTATGCTAACTAAGATATAACAGGTCTGCTATAGATTTGGTGGGCCATAAGGTCTAAAGATTATTAAACAGCTAAATATTGGAACACAATCATCAGTAGTAACCCAGACGTCAACGGATGTTTCGACCATACAACTATACACCCTCGGTCTGGGCTGGTCCACCAGGAGAGATCAAGTCCCAGTGTGTGTTCCTCAGGGTCAATCAGACAGTTTTAGACTTAAAGGTGTATTGAGAGCTATGTTTTAATCTATTTTGAAGTGAAATCTGCAAGGGGATTAACTCATATGATTAACCTAATGTTTTAAAGGGTATTAACCAGTAATTACTATAACAATAAGAATATTGAATACCTAATATTAAAGAAACAAACCTGATCCGCTGGTCTTCATGGGTCGCTCCTGGGTCTCCATGTGTGACATCAGTGGCAACTCCACGTCCATTGGATGGTCCGGGAAGTCAAACTGGTAGTTATTTCAGTAGTAAATAAACTAATATTAAGACCGAGATGCAATTAAAATCTAATAAAAGAAGCCAAAAGCAAAACTACAATTACCGACTGCTGCTAGATTTAACGAAACGGAATAAGGGGATTAGCGAACGCTAAGAAACAAAAAGCTGAGTGTAGGTCGCTCCTCCTGTGCATGTCTCCTCCATGGCTCCACCGGTCTTCTGGTCATCTTGAGAGGTGTGAAGCTCCTTTTATAATATAAGCCCCGCCCTCTACAATTAGGATTTGCTAGGTTTACTAGTTTTGAAGTGTCTGAATATAGAACAAGCATAACCCCCAGAGCGTTAAGAAAAGACCAGAGATGGTGAATGACAAGAGGCAAATTCCACACATATATCCCCCGAAGTCCATCGAAGCTAAATGTGAGGAAAAAGCCTGAAAAACCCCAAGAAAAGGGTCACAGGGAGCTCAATTTCACTCCCACAATGTAGACCCGAAATCCATCGAAGCCATTTGGGAACGAAACGAGGAAGACATCCAATGTGGGAAACAAAAAAGACATCCCATGCGGGGAAAAAAAGGGGATTAGGAGAGGAGAGGTTATAGCTTGTCATCCAAACCATAAAAACTGTAGCTTAGGGTCAGAGCAAGAGTTGAGTTAGGTTTAAGTACAATTAGATTTAACGAAACGGAATAAGGGGATTAGCGAACGCCAAGAAACAAAAAGCTGAGTGTAGGTCGCTCCTCCTGTGCATGTCTCCTCCATGGCTCCACCGGTCTTCTGGTCATCTTGAGAGGTGTGAAGCTCCTTTTATAATATAAGCCCCGCCCTCTACAATTAGGATTTGCTAGGTTTACTAGTTTTGAAGTGTCTGAATATAGAACAAGCATAACCCCCAGAGCGTTAAGAAAAGACCAGAGATGGTGAATGACAAGAGGCAAATTCCACACATATATCCCCCGAAGTCCATCGAAGCTAAATGTGAGGAAAAAGCCTGAAAAACCCCAAGAAAAGGGTCACAGGGAGCTCAATTTCACTCCCACAATGTAGACCCGAAATCCATCGAAGCCATTTGGGAACGAAACGAGGAAGACATCCAATGTGGGAAACAAAAAAGACATCCAATGCGGGAAAAAAAAGGGGATTAGGAGAGGAGAGGTTATAGCTTGTCATCCAAACCATAATACTGTAACTCAGGGTCAGAGCAAGAGTTGAGTTAGGTTTAAAGTACAATAAATTAAATCTAAATTAGGTTTTGAAATGTCTAAATAATATGGCAGATCACCCTTCCTCAGAGGGTAAAGAAAAGACCAGAGTTGGTGAAAAAGAAAAAGACTAATTCCACACATATATCCCCCGAAATCCATCGAAGCTAAATGCCAGGAAAAAGCCTGAATACCCCCAAGAATTTTGTAGAGGGTCAGAGCTCAGTTTCCGATAGAAACGAGGAAGACGTCCAATGTGGGAAAACAAAGAATCCCCACCAGAGGCAGGCAGGAACTAAACTACACCCGAGGAGGTGGGGGAGATGCAATGGACACTCGGACAGTACCCATCGACCAAGGATCCGGCGGGTTAGGTTTGTGAATAGTTAATGAAGCGCAAGCCCCGTGGCCTCCTAACGGCGGACACAGTTATATAGCTTGAACACCAGGGTGCACCACGAAACCAATGAAGGAACCGTAGCTGACGTGTGATGCAAGCAACACGAATCACGCTCTCTCGAAATCAAGGGCTGCCGAATCCGCACTAACTCCCATAGGGGTAAAAAAGAGGGGAGAAAGAGGAAGAAAGCCTGTAGGACAAGCTTAGAGAACAGGTTATGGTTAGTAATTAACTGTAAATTCAGGATAAAATATTAAGATAACAGTAAAGGTTAGGACTTAGGTTTAGGTACAGTAGTCTATGTTTTAGGGTTAGAGCAAGGGTCTAGGTTAGGTTTAGGTATAGTAATCCGAGATTTAGGTTTAGAGTAAGGGTTTGGGTTAGGTTTAGTTACAGTAGCCTGTAATTTTAGGTTTAGAATGAGGATTTGGGTTAGGTTTAGGTATAATGGATAACGATTTAAGGTTGAGGTTAAGGTGAGATATTAATTTAAGAGACTTGGCCACTAAGCCTTACATTATTACTATGCTAACTAAGATATAACAGGTCTGCTATAGATTTGGTGGGCCATAAGGTCTAAAGATTATTAAACAGCTAAATATTGGAACACAATCATCAGTAGTAACCCAGACGTCAACGGATGTTTCGACCATACAACTATACACCCTCGGTCTGGGCTGGTCCACCAGGAGAGATCAAGTCCCAGTGTGTGTTCCTCAGGGTCAATCAGACAGTTTTAGACTTAAAGGTGTATTGAGAGCTATGTTTTAATCTATTTTGAAGTGAAATCTGCAAGGGGATTAACTCATATGATTAACCTAATGTTTTAAAGGGTATTAACCAGTAATTACTATAACAATAAGAATATTGAATACCTAATATTAAAGAAACAAACCTGATCCGCTGGTCTTCATGGGTCGCTCCTGGGTCTCCATGTGTGACATCAGTGGCAACTCCACGTCCATTGGATGGTCCGGGAAGTCAAACTGGTAGTTATTTCAGTAGTAAATAAACTAATATTAAGACCGAGATGCAATTAAAATCTAATAAAAGAAGCCAAAAGCAAAACTACAATTACCGACTGCTGCTAGATTTAACGAAACGGAATAAGGGGATTAGCGAACGCTAAGAAACAAAAAGCTGAGTGTAGGTCGCTCCTCCTGTGCATGTCTCCTCCATGGCTCCACCGGTCTTCTGGTCATCTTGAGAGGTGTGAAGCTCCTTTTATAATATAAGCCCCGCCCTCTACAATTAGGATTTGCTAGGTTTACTAGTTTTGAAGTGTCTGAATATAGAACAAGCATAACCCCCAGAGCGTTAAGAAAAGACCAGAGATGGTGAATGACAAGAGGCAAATTCCACACATATATCCCCCGAAGTCCATCGAAGCTAAATGTGAGGAAAAAGCCTGAAAAACCCCAAGAAAAGGGTCACAGGGAGCTCAATTTCACTCCCACAATGTAGACCCGAAATCCATCGAAGCCATTTGGGAACGAAACGAGGAAGACATCCAATGTGGGAAACAAAAAAGACATCCCATGCGGGGAAAAAAAGGGGATTAGGAGAGGAGAGGTTATAGCTTGTCATCCAAACCATAAAAACTGTAGCTTAGGGTCAGAGCAAGAGTTGAGTTAGGTTTAAGTACAATTAGATTTAACGAAACGGAATAAGGGGATTAGCGAACGCCAAGAAACAAAAAGCTGAGTGTAGGTCGCTCCTCCTGTGCATGTCTCCTCCATGGCTCCACCGGTCTTCTGGTCATCTTGAGAGGTGTGAAGCTCCTTTTATAATATAAGCCCCGCCCTCTACAATTAGGATTTGCTAGGTTTACTAGTTTTGAAGTGTCTGAATATAGAACAAGCATAACCCCCAGAGCGTTAAGAAAAGACCAGAGATGGTGAATGACAAGAGGCAAATTCCACACATATATCCCCCGAAGTCCATCGAAGCTAAATGTGAGGAAAAAGCCTGAAAAACCCCAAGAAAAGGGTCACAGGGAGCTCAATTTCACTCCCACAATGTAGACCCGAAATCCATCGAAGCCATTTGGGAACGAAACGAGGAAGACATCCAATGTGGGAAACAAAAAAGACATCCAATGCGGGAAAAAAAAGGGGATTAGGAGAGGAGAGGTTATAGCTTGTCATCCAAACCATAATACTGTAACTCAGGGTCAGAGCAAGAGTTGAGTTAGGTTTAAAGTACAATAAATTAAATCTAAATTAGGTTTTGAAATGTCTAAATAATATGGCAGATCACCCTTCCTCAGAGGGTAAAGAAAAGACCAGAGTTGGTGAAAAAGAAAAAGACTAATTCCACACATATATCCCCCGAAATCCATCGAAGCTAAATGCCAGGAAAAAGCCTGAATACCCCCAAGAATTTTGTAGAGGGTCAGAGCTCAGTTTCCGATAGAAACGAGGAAGACGTCCAATGTGGGAAAACAAAGAATCCCCACCAGAGGCAGGCAGGAACTAAACTACACCCGAGGAGGTGGGGGAGATGCAATGGACACTCGGACAGTACCCATCGACCAAGGATCCGGCGGGTTAGGTTTGTGAATAGTTAATGAAGCGCAAGCCCCGTGGCCTCCTAACGGCGGACACAGTTATATAGCTTGAACACCAGGGTGCACCACGAAACCAATGAAGGAACCGTAGCTGACGTGTGATGCAAGCAACACGAATCACGCTCTCTCGAAATCAAGGGCTGCCGAATCCGCACTAACTCCCATAGGGGTAAAAAAGAGGGGAGAAAGAGGAAGAAAGCCTGTAGGACAAGCTTAGAGAACAGGTTATGGTTAGTAATTAACTGTAAATTCAGGATAAAATATTAAGATAACAGTAAAGGTTAGGACTTAGGTTTAGGTACAGTAGTCTATGTTTTAGGGTTAGAGCAAGGGTCTAGGTTAGGTTTAGGTATAGTAATCCGAGATTTAGGTTTAGAGTAAGGGTTTGGGTTAGGTTTAGTTACAGTAGCCTGTAATTTTAGGTTTAGAATGAGGATTTGGGTTAGGTTTAGGTATAATGGATAACGATTTAAGGTTGAGGTTAAGGTGAGATATTAATTTAAGAGACTTGGCCACTAAGCCTTACATTATTACTATGCTAACTAAGATATAACAGGTCTGCTATAGATTTGGTGGGCCATAAGGTCTAAAGATTATTAAACAGCTAAATATTGGAACACAATCATCAGTAGTAACCCAGACGTCAACGGATGTTTCGACCATACAACTATACACCCTCGGTCTGGGCTGGTCCACCAGGAGAGATCAAGTCCCAGTGTGTGTTCCTCAGGGTCAATCAGACAGTTTTAGACTTAAAGGTGTATTGAGAGCTATGTTTTAATCTATTTTGAAGTGAAATCTGCAAGGGGATTAACTCATATGATTAACCTAATGTTTTAAAGGGTATTAACCAGTAATTACTATAACAATAAGAATATTGAATACCTAATATTAAAGAAACAAACCTGATCCGCTGGTCTTCATGGGTCGCTCCTGGGTCTCCATGTGTGACATCAGTGGCAACTCCACGTCCATTGGATGGTCCGGGAAGTCAAACTGGTAGTTATTTCAGTAGTAAATAAACTAATATTAAGACCGAGATGCAATTAAAATCTAATAAAAGAAGCCAAAAGCAAAACTACAATTACCGACTGCTGCTAGATTTAACGAAACGGAATAAGGGGATTAGCGAACGCTAAGAAACAAAAAGCTGAGTGTAGGTCGCTCCTCCTGTGCATGTCTCCTCCATGGCTCCACCGGTCTTCTGGTCATCTTGAGAGGTGTGAAGCTCCTTTTATAATATAAGCCCCGCCCTCTACAATTAGGATTTGCTAGGTTTACTAGTTTTGAAGTGTCTGAATATAGAACAAGCATAACCCCCAGAGCGTTAAGAAAAGACCAGAGATGGTGAATGACAAGAGGCAAATTCCACACATATATCCCCCGAAGTCCATCGAAGCTAAATGTGAGGAAAAAGCCTGAAAAACCCCAAGAAAAGGGTCACAGGGAGCTCAATTTCACTCCCACAATGTAGACCCGAAATCCATCGAAGCCATTTGGGAACGAAACGAGGAAGACATCCAATGTGGGAAACAAAAAAGACATCCCATGCGGGGAAAAAAAGGGGATTAGGAGAGGAGAGGTTATAGCTTGTCATCCAAACCATAAAAACTGTAGCTTAGGGTCAGAGCAAGAGTTGAGTTAGGTTTAAGTACAATTAGATTTAACGAAACGGAATAAGGGGATTAGCGAACGCCAAGAAACAAAAAGCTGAGTGTAGGTCGCTCCTCCTGTGCATGTCTCCTCCATGGCTCCACCGGTCTTCTGGTCATCTTGAGAGGTGTGAAGCTCCTTTTATAATATAAGCCCCGCCCTCTACAATTAGGATTTGCTAGGTTTACTAGTTTTGAAGTGTCTGAATATAGAACAAGCATAACCCCCAGAGCGTTAAGAAAAGACCAGAGATGGTGAATGACAAGAGGCAAATTCCACACATATATCCCCCGAAGTCCATCGAAGCTAAATGTGAGGAAAAAGCCTGAAAAACCCCAAGAAAAGGGTCACAGGGAGCTCAATTTCACTCCCACAATGTAGACCCGAAATCCATCGAAGCCATTTGGGAACGAAACGAGGAAGACATCCAATGTGGGAAACAAAAAAGACATCCAATGCGGGAAAAAAAAGGGGATTAGGAGAGGAGAGGTTATAGCTTGTCATCCAAACCATAATACTGTAACTCAGGGTCAGAGCAAGAGTTGAGTTAGGTTTAAAGTACAATAAATTAAATCTAAATTAGGTTTTGAAATGTCTAAATAATATGGCAGATCACCCTTCCTCAGAGGGTAAAGAAAAGACCAGAGTTGGTGAAAAAGAAAAAGACTAATTCCACACATATATCCCCCGAAATCCATCGAAGCTAAATGCCAGGAAAAAGCCTGAATACCCCCAAGAATTTTGTAGAGGGTCAGAGCTCAGTTTCCGATAGAAACGAGGAAGACGTCCAATGTGGGAAAACAAAGAATCCCCACCAGAGGCAGGCAGGAACTAAACTACACCCGAGGAGGTGGGGGAGATGCAATGGACACTCGGACAGTACCCATCGACCAAGGATCCGGCGGGTTAGGTTTGTGAATAGTTAATGAAGCGCAAGCCCCGTGGCCTCCTAACGGCGGACACAGTTATATAGCTTGAACACCAGGGTGCACCACGAAACCAATGAAGGAACCGTAGCTGACGTGTGATGCAAGCAACACGAATCACGCTCTCTCGAAATCAAGGGCTGCCGAATCCGCACTAACTCCCATAGGGGTAAAAAAGAGGGGAGAAAGAGGAAGAAAGCCTGTAGGACAAGCTTAGAGAACAGGTTATGGTTAGTAATTAACTGTAAATTCAGGATAAAATATTAAGATAACAGTAAAGGTTAGGACTTAGGTTTAGGTACAGTAGTCTATGTTTTAGGGTTAGAGCAAGGGTCTAGGTTAGGTTTAGGTATAGTAATCCGAGATTTAGGTTTAGAGTAAGGGTTTGGGTTAGGTTTAGTTACAGTAGCCTGTAATTTTAGGTTTAGAATGAGGATTTGGGTTAGGGTTAGGGTTAGGGTTAGGGTTAGGGTTAGGGTTAGGGTTAGGGGTTAGGGTTAGGGTTAGGGTTAGGGTTAGGGGTTAGGGTTAGGGTTAGGGTTAGGGTTAGGTTAGGGTTAGGGTTAGGGTTAGGGGTTAGGGTTAGGGTTAGGGTTAGGGGTTAGGGTTAGGGTTAGGGTTAGGGTTAGGGGTTAGGGTTAGGGTTAGGGTTAGGGGTTAGGGTTAGGGTTAGGGGTTAGGGTTAGGGTTAGGGTTAGGGTTAGGGGTTAGGGTTAGGGGTTAGGGTTAGGGTTAGGGTTAGGGTTAGGGTTAGGGGTTAGGGTTAGGGTTAGGGTTAGGGGTTAGGGTTAGGGTTAGGGTTAGGGTTAGGGTTAGGGGTTAGGGTTAGGGTTAGGGTTAGGGTTAGGGTTAGGGGTTAGGGTTAGGGTTAGGGTTAGGGGTTAGGGTTAGGGTTAGGGTTAGGGTTAGGGTTAGGGTTAGGTATTTGTGTTGGGTTGGGTTTGAAACGACTGGTGTGTCTGTGGTGCACTGGCCTGCCGCATTATTCCCTCCCCAATTATGTGTTATGTATTTACTATGGTTGACTATGTGTGTGCTCTTTTACAGGATGTGTATGGTGTGCTGTGGTGTCCAAGGATCATATTGTGAGTGAGTAATCAGTTCTGACTATGTGTGTGTATTTATTGTGTTTTACTATGTGTACGTGTGTTCTTTTACAGGTCATGTATGTTGTTCTGTGGTTCCTGGAGGTCATGATGCAGGTGAGTAATCAGTTTTGGCTATGTGTCTGTAATTATTGTGTTAGTCTGTGTATATGTGTGTTCTTTTATAGTGTGTGTATGGTGTGTTATGGTTCCCGGGAGGTCATGAATGGGTGAGTGATGCATTGTGACTATGTGTACGTCTTTATAGCTTTGGGTTATGTGTATGCTTTTATACGAATTTGTATGATGTGTTGGGTACAGGCCCCCGAGGAGGGGGCTGTGACACAGGTCAGTGGTGTAATGTGATGTAGAGCTACTGTAGGAGGCTATGGGAAAGGGGGGGCACAGGGGTATAAGTGCTGTCAGGGGTTAGTAGTGGGGGTAAAACCATGCAGGGGGAGATGCCAGATCTCCCAAGTGCTGAGTAAAATAAGTGCTAGAAGTCAAATAAGTGCCATAAGAAGATAAAACATAAGTGCTATAAAACCATAAATACATGCATCCACACAATGATAAAAGGCATAAGAAAACATCACACATATGAATATAAAAGCATAAAAAACATAAATGTTAGTGGCCCCAGACAAGGTAAGAGTGTAGGTAAACAGAGGGTTGTTGTTGTATTATGATGAGACCAGTTTGTATTCTTATTTTCCTGTTGTCACTTCCCCTCCCAGGGGGGCCTGTTGTATGTATGATTAGAGTTTTTCATTCAGACCTCCGGGTGTTATTGTTTGTAATGTTTCTATCCATCTGCGCTCCTGTGCCCTCCGTTGCCCCACCGTCCAGGAGGATTGTGCCTGAAGACCACAGATGGTGAGATGTGTGACGGTGTGTTCCTGAAAGTGTGTGATGAGGTGGGTGTCCAGTGTGCCTTTTTTGATGTTATACAGGTGTTGTTTGAGACGTGTGCTTATTGAGTGTGATGTTTCCCCTATATAGTGTTTGTGACAGAGTGTGCAGGTGATGATATAAACTACATTGGTTGTGTCCAGAGTGAGGAGGTTCCCTATTGGTGCAGAGGTGTGACTGTGTGGATTAGTGATGAATTTCCTAGGTCTAAAGTGTTCCTTAAGGGGTGTGGGTGGTTTTATAGTGTTCCTGGTGAATTGTGCCTTGATGAGTATATCCTGTAGATTCTTGTTTTTCCGGTATGCTGTGATGAGTCTGTATGATTGGAGTGGTGTGTGTTCCTGCTGTGCTACCGTGAAGTTGTGTCTAAGTGCTGCGTGTAAAGCTGTCCTGCTGTGTGAAAAAGTGGCCACCAGGGGGATAAGTGTGGGCTGCTGGATAGAGGAGGACAATTGGGAAGTGTCTGGGTCCACTGAGGGGTCAGTCAGGTCCGTTGATGTCCCGTGTACTGTCAGGTTCAGGTATGAGTCTGGGTCGTGGTTGCTGAGAGGGGGTGGGGTGGGGCGGGAAGGGGTGTGGCATAGGTAAGGGTCGTGGGGGAGGGGGGGCGGGGCAGGGTTAGGGTAAGGGGAGGAGGAGGGGGAGGGGAAGGGGGCGTGGCTTAGGGCCAGACCGTGAGTGTGCAGTCTGGTCTGGTTGGGGTGGTGAAGGGGGGAGGGGAGGACATTCTGTGGGTGAGAGGTGTTGGTGTGTGTGTGTGTATGTTGTGTCTCTGTGTGTATATGGGGGGTTGGCTGAGAGGGAGAGAGTGACGCCAGCGTGGTGTTCTTTATTGTCCTTAAAAATCTTTTGGAGTAATGTCTTTTTCTAAGTGCAGTGAAGAGTATGCCTATTGCTTCCTGTAAGTGCTGTTGTGTGGATGAGATTCTATGATACCGTATGATTTGTGATTTGATGATTCCTCTAAATGTATGCTTTGGGTGGTAACTGTGTTTATGTAGTAATGCGTGTGTGTCTGTGGGTTTGAAATATACTTTGGTCCTAAGTGTTTTGTGTGTGGGACTATGTGTATGGAAGTAAACTGTAGTGTCTAAAAAGTCAATGTTGTGTGTGTGTATAGTGTGTTTGATCTTGATGGATGCATGGTGGGTGTTCAGGGTGTTGATGAAGTCTGTAAATAAATCTAAGTGATGGGGCCAGATTCCTATGATGTCATCTAAAAACCGGTAGTACATGGTGGGTAGGTGTGTGCATTTTGCTAGCGCCTCTCTCTCCCACTCAGCCATGTATATGTTTGCGTAAGCGGGTGCGTATCTTTGGCCCATGGCCGTTCCCTGTACCTGTAGATATTGTTTATTGTCAAAAGTAAAGTTATTGCAGGTGAGACTAATTTCCAGTAGTGTTAGTAGTTCTTTATCCGGTCTGTGAATGTCTGGGTGACGTGAAAATGCTTTCTGTATTGCGGCTAGTCCGGCTTGTGTGTTAATATTAGTGTATAAACTATCGATATCTATAGTGAAGATGTATGCTTGGGAGGGAACGACCATGGACCTGATTTTATGTATGAAATCATATGTGTCCTTCAGGTAGCTGGGGTGTCTGCTGGAGAGGGGATTGAGGAAATGATCTATGTACTGTGAGATGTTGTTAGATTCGCTGCTGCAATCTGATACTATTGGCCGGCCAGGAGGAACCTCAAAGGGAATGGTCCATGTAGTTGGGTCTTTATGTATTTTTGGAAGTAGGTAAAAGAGTCTCTGTCGGGGTTGGTCTGGTCCCAGTAAGAAGTTATGTTGCTTGTATGTGATGTAACCGTGGCTGTAGATGGTGTGTAGTAGTTGTCTGAGTCTGGTCTGTGTCTGTTCTTGTATACTGTTATCTATGTGTTTGTAGTAAGTTGTGTTGGAGAGTTGCCTGTTGGCCTCTATTAAATACTGATATTTATCCATGATAATGATTTTGGAACCTTTATCTGCCGGTTTGATGACTATGTGTGAGTTGTTTTTAAGTTGGTTGATTGCTTCCCTCTCTATATGTGTGATGTTATCAGTCCGGTCTGGTGTGGGTAGATAGATCTGTAGTGTATGTATGTTGTTGTGTATAAGTCGCCTAATTGGTTTCCCCACCCGGGAGGATGCAGGCTCCCAGGTGGAGGGGTGTATGAATGGTGTGTGGTCGTCGTTCGTGTTGTATTTAAAATAGTCAGTTATTTTAAGTCGTCTGTGGTAGTGGTGGATATCCCTCTGAAGTTCCTCCTGGTCAAAGCTGGTGGGTTGTGGGATGAAGCTCAATCCCCTCTCCAGTAGTTGAATTTGGGCAGGGGTGGGGTGAAAGGATTTAGAAAGGTTAAGGATGTTGGAGGAGGCTGTAAGGGAAAAGGGGTTGGGTCTATCGCCCTCCTCTGGTCCAGCAGTAGGTGAACCCAGAGTGGGGGAGGGGGGAGGGGGCGTGGTCCGGGTGGGCGGGGTGAGTGCACACCGTGGGTTAGAATGTATGTGTGGAGGGGTTAGTGGCTAGGGGGAGTGCAATTGTGTCCACCAGTGTCTGAGAATTTTAGATGCCGTTATGCCCGTCCAGTGTATGTTGTCACCCTCTGTGAAAAACTGCTCCCGTGGAATGCATGTGAGGTGAGGGAATTTAGTCCGGATGTGCTCGTTGAGTGTTTTGAGATTGTGTTTGTCCCGTGTGTCCAAGTGTTGTGAAAAATGTATGAGAGGGATGTATATGGTGGCGTTTGGAAAGATTTCCTGTGATTTTCTGTACATAGATGTGATTTGTTTACGGGTGGTCTTTTCGGCACTTGTATCCTTGTTGTTGAGGCCCACCGAGATGACAAGCAGCTCTACTGTGGGGTCAACGGGTGTTTTGGTGATGATGCCTTCCATGTGCCAGATTTTTGCCCCCGGGTAACTGTCTATTTGTAGTCTGTTGTGAAAATATAGTGGTATTCTGTGAAGGTTGGAGTCGCCGATGATGAGATATGGTTTGTGAGCCTGAATGTTCCAATCCTGCACTTTTCTGGAGTCCCTTGCCTTGTGATAAACTGGTTTGCTTCCTGTGGGACACTGTAATGTGGGTGCTGTGATTGAGGTAGGAGTGTGTGTGTATGTAGCGTGTGCTGGCATGAGTGTGTGTGTGGGTGTATGTGTGTGTGTGGGCGTGTGTATGGGTGTGTGTGTGTGTGTGGGTGTAGATGTGCGTGTGTCCGTGTGTATGTTTGTGGGTGTGTGTGCATTTGTATGTGTGTGTGTGGATGGTATGTGTGTGTTGTTATGTGTGGGTGTAGGTGTGTGTGTGTCTATGTGTGTGTTTGTGATTGCATGTGTGTTAGTATGTGGGCGTGTGAGGGGTGTGTGTGTGTTTGTATGTGTATGTGTGGAGGGTATGTGTATGTTTCTATGTGTGGGTGTATTTACCAATGTGTGTGTGTCTGTGTCTGGGGCAGCGTCGGTTGGCAGGGAGAGTCCCCCAGGCAGGTTTTTGTTTGGCTCAGACTGGGCTGTACTGGGAGGTTTCCCTTTAATATGCCCGTTTGTCATCATGATGTTGGTTGCCGTGATGTTGCTCTGCCTGCTGGGGGAGCTCTCCCCCCTTCCGGCGCCGCCTGTAGATGTAAAAATATGTTGTGTGGTTAGTGGGGTGTATTGTATGTTGGGTGTATTAAGTACTGGTGTGTGCGTTATGTCTGCTGTGTACCTGTTAGTGCTTGATATGTCTGTTGCATTCTCTGTCCTCCGTCCTATAACCACCCGGGCCTCTAGGGGTCCCGGTATGGGTCTGTGGCTGGGTGGTGATGTGTGTAAGGAGGGGGATGGGGCAGGAAGGGGGGAAGAGGAGGAGCCATCAGGGGAGAAGGACAAGGAGAAATTAGCTGGGGGAATGGATAGGGGGGATAGAGAATGTATTGAAATGTTATGTAAATGTATGTTAGGGTCCAGTGTCTGAGGGGGAGTACCTGTGTTGGAGAATGAGTTGGGTGTGGAAGTTTGTATGGGTGGTACGCGGGACTTAGGGGAAGAGGGGGATCCTCTCTCCTGCCCTTCTGTTTGGGGGAGAGAAGGTGAAGTGAGAAGGTGTTGTGAGAGTGTGTTGGTATGTGCTGTAAGGGGTTGTGAAGTAAGGGAAGGGGTCTGTGAGATCAGTGTAGATGTTGGTTTAGGAGGGGAGGAGAGGAGGGAGGGGGGGAGGGAGGAGGGGAGGGAGGGGGGGAGGGAGGAAGGAGGGGAAGAGGTCAGGGGATCGTTGGGTAAGGTATGGGGGGAAGGGAGGGTAAGGGTCAGGGCTGGGATAGGAGGGATCAAGTCAGTCAGGTTGGGGTGGGGAGGGAGCTTGGTTATGGGTGGGTCGTGGGAGGGAGGGAGGAGAGTCAAGGTCGGGTTAGGAGGGGTCAGGTCAGTCTGGGTCAGGTGAGGGGAGGGCTTTACTCTAGGTGGGGTGCAAGGGGCAGGGGAGGTACGGGTCAAGACTGGGGTGGGAGGGGCTACGTCAGTCTGAGGGGAGTGAGGGGGAGACGTGACTGTAGGTAGGTCCTGGGGGGGAGGTGGGGGGGTAGGGTTTGGGGTCAGGGTGGGGAGGGACTGGTGGGGAGGGTCGTTACATTGGAAGCGGGGTGGGGGAGGTCGGGGTGGGGGGGGCCCACGCCTGCCCTGGTTAGGGTTGGCTGGGTGGGGTAGTACACCGCCCTGGGTGGGGTTGGTGATGATGTTGGTGGTGGGCCTGCCTCTGTTGGGCAGGCTGAGTCTCCCCCTCCTCTGCAGGGGTGGGAAATCCTCCGTGGAGAAGGACGGGATGGGATTTGGGTATGGGTGGTGGGTAGTCAGAGGGGCTAGGGTGGGGTGGGGGGCGGGACAAGGATACGGACCCGTGGTAGGGTGAGGGTAAGAGGGGTTAGGATGGAGGAGGGAGAGAGACATGGGTAACGGCGGTACTGAGTGGGTGGGCGGGGCCAGGGAGGGCAGGGGGACAGGGAGGGGAGGAGAGGGGAGAGGGAGGGGTATTGGGTTAGAGGGGATGAGAGGAATGGGAGGGGGAAGGGGGTTGGGATGAGCAGGAGGGGGAGAAGTAGATGTGTGTGCATGTGTGTGTGTATGTTGTGTTGCGTGTGTGATGGATGGAAGGACGTGTAAAAGTGTGTTGACCTGGTCTCTTGTAGTGTGGGTGAGTCGTTGGCCGTACCGCTTCTCAGCCCATCCCATTGCAATTTGCAGTGCTATATCATTCCTTAACTGTGGCGGCTGTGTGAGAGAGGTGATAGTAGATTGGTAATGTAATTGAAGAATACCCATAATGCTATTCAACCAGGTTTTTGTACACCCAGTGACCTGTATGTATGTGGCTTCTGTGGGTGCTGCAGGTTTGATGAAATCAGTCAATCTATTGATCTGTCTCACCATGCCCGGGGGGTGAATATGTTCCTCCACCGCCCTATCTGCTACCCCCTTGTGGTGAACTGCTTGTATTAGTTTAAAGTATGTTTTTGCTTGCTTCCTAGTGTCTGCATCCGGTTCGTGGCCTAGTGGTGGTGCATATGTGATGAGTCTATCCCTAATGTTTGTGTGTCTAGGTGGTGCCTGTTCATGGTTCCTATATGTGGTGTATGCTTGTCTAGGTTGTATGTAGTTGTGTGGTGTGTGTCTGGGTGCATCTATTTGGTGTTGTATGTATCCAGTGGTGTAGTGTGGGGGTCTGTAGTGTTGTTGCGGCCTACTATGTGTATATGCATTAAAATGTGTGGGGTGTATGTTTGGTGTGGGTAGGAGTGGGCGTGTGTGTCTGTATGTGTGTGTGTGTGAGATGGGCCCAGTGTTTGGTGCCCGTACATTTGCAACATTCACACTGCGATACATAATGCATAAAATGTAATAACAATGAATTGGAGAGATTTGGACAGCAAGTCAAGATGTAGTGTTGGCTTGCTGTCCAAACACGCTCTTACCGCCGTCCTGTAGTCTACTGTGCTCCCGTGGTCCCTCTGCGCGCAGGCTCTGGACTGTCCCCCACTGGTCTGGATCCGGTGGTGAGGTTGTTCCTTGCGGATGACAAACTGGTGTACTGGTGTAGGTTAAGAAGATCCAGCCAGGGTAAAATGACAGTTCCAGGACCCCGGGCCCAATGGCCTGAGAGCTTTTTCAGTAATCCAAACAGTTAAAAAGCGGCAGAGCCTCTCCAATAAAACCAAAACTTTAATGTTAAAAGTAATAAAATAGCCAAATGGCTAGGATTAAGATCACAGTATAAATTTTGAAAAAGTAAAAAGGCTATCCCTGACGTTTCGCAGTGTTCCTGCTTCATCAGAGGGATACCAAACACTGGGCTGGATGATCTTTTAGTAGTCCAGGGAGGTGAGCGGTTGGACCCTCCCTCCCAGGTGTGGTGCTTGTTGATTGGCCGGGTTATTAGGGTGAGTGTTTGTGATTGGTGGTGTGCCCTATGATGATATTTGAATTTTGGCGGGAAAACTGCTGGATGTGGGTGTATATTATGCTCCATATTTGTAGATCCTCTGTTTGTGTGTGTGAGCAAATGTTACAAAACAGGAGGGTATAATTCATATAAAAGAGATAAAAGCATATATAGAAAAGACAGGATATGTAAAATATATACAAGGGAAATGTTAAAATAAGAGGATAAAAGTGAACAAATGTAAAGTATAACAGGACTTTATTAAAGGTTTTATAGTGTTGTGAGTGTGATCCGCCGGGTATGGTGAGACAGGGCAAAGATTGTGTAGTGTATTGCAGTGTGTGTGTGCTTCTAAATGTGATGTGGTGGATTGCAATGGGGTGGGTGAGAAGGGGATCCGGTGGGATGTAATTATGTGTATGTATTTATTCCTTTTTAATCTATGTGTGTGTTTCTTATTCATTCTTGTAGGGTCCGTATGTTGTGGTTTCCTGAGGGGTCATGGTGTGGGTAAGTGATGTATTGTGACTATGTGAATGTACCTTAATGTTTCATTGTATGTGTGTACTTCCTTTTCAGGGTCTTATTGTATATTTCTTGAGTTTGTTTATGATGTGAATTGTAGTCTATGTGATGTTATTAATCCATTGTTCTAATGTGTGTGGATGGGTGGGAGGAGGGGAGGAGGGGGGAGGGAGGGGGGAGGGATGAATAGGAGGGGGTTGTTTTGGAAGGGGAGTTGGTTTGGGGTCAGGGTCACTGTTCCATAATCCCCTAGGGGTCTAGGAGGGGGTAAAAAGATAGGGGTTATTTGGTGGAGGGACCTTGGTTAAGGTCAGGTAAAGGGTAGAGGGAGGTGTTAGGGTCAAGGGATATGGGTGGGGCTCAAATGGTCTAGGAGGGGAGGGGGGTTGGGAGGGGATAAAGGGGTTCAGGTTAGGTTCAGATGAGGAAAAGGGAGATTTAGGGTCAGGGTTAGGGTTTGGGTGGGGGGTAAGGTGTCTAGGGGGGGTTTTAAAGGGAGGGGGGTTGGGGTAGGGGGGTAAGGATTAGGGTCAGTTGAGGGGTGGGGAGGTTAGGGTCAGGGTAAGGGTTTGGGTAGGGGTAAGGTAGTGTACTAGGGGTCTAGGAGGGGATAAGGGGAGGGGAATTAGGGTAAGGGTCAAGATTAGGGTCAGGTAAGGGATGTGGAATTTAGGGTCAGGTTTAGGGTTTGGGTGGGGGTAGGGTAGTATACTAAGGGTCCAGGAGGGGGTAGGGGGAGGGGGGTTGGGGTGGGGGGGCTTAGGGTTAGGTGGGGGGCGGGGAGGTAGGGGACAGTGTTATGGGTGGGGCAGGGGGGAGGGGGGGAGGGAGGAGGGGAGAAGGGGGGGAGGGGGTAGGAGAGGGTGGGAGGGAGGGGGGAAGGAGGGGTAGGAGTGGTATAGGAGGAGGACATTTGTGTTCTGTGTGTACCCATGGGGATGTATGTTATAATACCACACAGTAAGCAAGACACAGTAAACCACAGGCAAGGTTATCCAGACAGTAACAGTTTGAGTATTGTACAGTGATTGTAGGCTGGTCGTCATCTCGGTGGGCCCCCGACTGGGGGGGCGCGAGAGGCTGCACAGCAACGCAGATGGGTGGAAAAGGGGGGGGGGGGGGGTTTAAGATGAGTGTATCAGTGGTGGGGAGGAGAGGGAACAAAACGACGGCTCGGGCTGGGTTAGGTATTTGTGTTGGGTTGGGTTTGAAACGACTGGTGTGTCTGTGGTGCACTGGCCTGCCGCATTATTCCCTCCCCAATTATGTGTTATGTATTTACTATGGTTGACTATGTGTGTGCTCTTTTACAGGATGTGTATGGTGTGCTGTGGTGTCCAAGGATCATATTGTGAGTGAGTAATCAGTTCTGACTATGTGTGTGTATTTATTGTGTTTTACTATGTGTACGTGTGTTCTTTTACAGGTCATGTATGTTGTTCTGTGGTTCCTGGAGGTCATGATGCAGGTGAGTAATCAGTTTTGGCTATGTGTCTGTAATTATTGTGTTAGTCTGTGTATATGTGTGTTCTTTTATAGTGTGTGTATGGTGTGTTATGGTTCCCGGGAGGTCATGAATGGGTGAGTGATGCATTGTGACTATGTGTACGTCTTTATAGCTTTGGGTTATGTGTATGCTTTTATACGAATTTGTATGATGTGTTGGGTACAGGCCCCCGAGGAGGGGGCTGTGACACAGGTCAGTGGTGTAATGTGATGTAGAGCTACTGTAGGAGGCTATGGGAAAGGGGGGGCACAGGGGTATAAGTGCTGTCAGGGGTTAGTAGTGGGGGTAAAACCATGCAGGGGGAGATGCCAGATCTCCCAAGTGCTGAGTAAAATAAGTGCTAGAAGTCAAATAAGTGCCATAAGAAGATAAAACATAAGTGCTATAAAACCATAAATACATGCATCCACACAATGATAAAAGGCATAAGAAAACATCACACATATGAATATAAAAGCATAAAAAACATAAATGTTAGTGGCCCCAGACAAGGTAAGAGTGTAGGTAAACAGAGGGTTGTTGTTGTATTATGATGAGACCAGTTTGTATTCTTATTTTCCTGTTGTCACTTCCCCTCCCAGGGGGGCCTGTTGTATGTATGATTAGAGTTTTTCATTCAGACCTCCGGGTGTTATTGTTTGTAATGTTTCTATCCATCTGCGCTCCTGTGCCCTCCGTTGCCCCACCGTCCAGGAGGATTGTGCCTGAAGACCACAGATGGTGAGATGTGTGACGGTGTGTTCCTGAAAGTGTGTGATGAGGTGGGTGTCCAGTGTGCCTTTTTTGATGTTATACAGGTGTTGTTTGAGACGTGTGCTTATTGAGTGTGATGTTTCCCCTATATAGTGTTTGTGACAGAGTGTGCAGGTGATGATATAAACTACATTGGTTGTGTCCAGAGTGAGGAGGTTCCCTATTGGTGCAGAGGTGTGACTGTGTGGATTAGTGATGAATTTCCTAGGTCTAAAGTGTTCCTTAAGGGGTGTGGGTGGTTTTATAGTGTTCCTGGTGAATTGTGCCTTGATGAGTATATCCTGTAGATTCTTGTTTTTCCGGTATGCTGTGATGAGTCTGTATGATTGGAGTGGTGTGTGTTCCTGCTGTGCTACCGTGAAGTTGTGTCTAAGTGCTGCGTGTAAAGCTGTCCTGCTGTGTGAAAAAGTGGCCACCAGGGGGATAAGTGTGGGCTGCTGGATAGAGGAGGACAATTGGGAAGTGTCTGGGTCCACTGAGGGGTCAGTCAGGTCCGTTGATGTCCCGTGTACTGTCAGGTTCAGGTATGAGTCTGGGTCGTGGTTGCTGAGAGGGGGTGGGGTGGGGCGGGAAGGGGTGTGGCATAGGTAAGGGTCGTGGGGGAGGGGGGGCGGGGCAGGGTTAGGGTAAGGGGAGGAGGAGGGGGAGGGGAAGGGGGCGTGGCTTAGGGCCAGACCGTGAGTGTGCAGTCTGGTCTGGTTGGGGTGGTGAAGGGGGGAGGGGAGGACATTCTGTGGGTGAGAGGTGTTGGTGTGTGTGTGTGTATGTTGTGTCTCTGTGTGTATATGGGGGGTTGGCTGAGAGGGAGAGAGTGACGCCAGCGTGGTGTTCTTTATTGTCCTTAAAAATCTTTTGGAGTAATGTCTTTTTCTAAGTGCAGTGAAGAGTATGCCTATTGCTTCCTGTAAGTGCTGTTGTGTGGATGAGATTCTATGATACCGTATGATTTGTGATTTGATGATTCCTCTAAATGTATGCTTTGGGTGGTAACTGTGTTTATGTAGTAATGCGTGTGTGTCTGTGGGTTTGAAATATACTTTGGTCCTACGTGTTTTGTGTGTGGGACTATGTGTATGGAAGTAAACTGTAGTGTCTAAAAAGTCAATGTTGTGTGTGTGTATAGTGTGTTTGATCTTGATGGATGCATGGTGGGTGTTCAGGGTGTTGATGAAGTCTGTAAATAAATCTAAGTGATGGGGCCAGATTCCTATGATGTCATCTAAAAACCGGTAGTACATGGTGGGTAGGTGTGTGCATTTTGCTAGCGCCTCTCTCTCCCACTCAGCCATGTATATGTTTGCGTAAGCGGGTGCGTATCTTTGGCCCATGGCCGTTCCCTGTACCTGTAGATATTGTTTATTGTCAAAAGTAAAGTTATTGCAGGTGAGACTAATTTCCAGTAGTGTTAGTAGTTCTTTATCCGGTCTGTGAATGTCTGGGTGACGTGAAAATGCTTTCTGTATTGCGGCTAGTCCGGCTTGTGTGTTAATATTAGTGTATAAACTATCGATATCTATAGTGAAGATGTATGCTTGGGAGGGAACGACCATGGACCTGATTTTATGTATGAAATCATATGTGTCCTTCAGGTAGCTGGGGTGTCTGCTGGAGAGGGGATTGAGGAAATGATCTATGTACTGTGAGATGTTGTTAGATTCGCTGCTGCAATCTGATACTATTGGCCGGCCAGGAGGAACCTCAAAGGGAATGGTCCATGTAGTTGGGTCTTTATGTATTTTTGGAAGTAGGTAAAAGAGTCTCTGTCGGGGTTGGTCTGGTCCCAGTAAGAAGTTATGTTGCTTGTATGTGATGTAACCGTGGCTGTAGATGGTGTGTAGTAGTTGTCTGAGTCTGGTCTGTGTCTGTTCTTGTATACTGTTATCTATGTGTTTGTAGTAAGTTGTGTTGGAGAGTTGCCTGTTGGCCTCTATTAAATACTGATATTTATCCATGATAATGATTTTGGAACCTTTATCTGCCGGTTTGATGACTATGTGTGAGTTGTTTTTAAGTTGGTTGATTGCTTCCCTCTCTATATGTGTGATGTTATCAGTCCGGTCTGGTGTGGGTAGATAGATCTGTAGTGTATGTATGTTGTTGTGTATAAGTCGCCTAATTGGTTTCCCCACCCGGGAGGATGCAGGCTCCCAGGTGGAGGGGTGTATGAATGGTGTGTGGTCGTCGTTCGTGTTGTATTTAAAATAGTCAGTTATTTTAAGTCGTCTGTGGTAGTGGTGGATATCCCTCTGAAGTTCCTCCTGGTCAAAGCTGGTGGGTTGTGGGATGAAGCTCAATCCCCTCTCCAGTAGTTGAATTTGGGCAGGGGTGGGGTGAAAGGATTTAGAAAGGTTAAGGATGTTGGAGGAGGCTGTAAGGGAAAAGGGGTTGGGTCTATCGCCCTCCTCTGGTCCAGCAGTAGGTGAACCCAGAGTGGGGGAGGGGGGAGGGGGCGTGGTCCGGGTGGGCGGGGTGAGTGCACACCGTGGGTTAGAATGTATGTGTGGAGGGGTTAGTGGCTAGGGGGAGTGCAATTGTGTCCACCAGTGTCTGAGAATTTTAGATGCCGTTATGCCCGTCCAGTGTATGTTGTCACCCTCTGTGAAAAACTGCTCCCGTGGAATGCATGTGAGGTGAGGGAATTTAGTCCGGATGTGCTCGTTGAGTGTTTTGAGATTGTGTTTGTCCCGTGTGTCCAAGTGTTGTGAAAAATGTATGAGAGGGATGTATATGGTGGCGTTTGGAAAGATTTCCTGTGATTTTCTGTACATAGATGTGATTTGTTTACGGGTGGTCTTTTCGGCACTTGTATCCTTGTTGTTGAGGCCCACCGAGATGACAAGCAGCTCTACTGTGGGGTCAACGGGTGTTTTGGTGATGATGCCTTCCATGTGCCAGATTTTTGCCCCCGGGTAACTGTCTATTTGTAGTCTGTTGTGAAAATATAGTGGTATTCTGTGAAGGTTGGAGTCGCCGATGATGAGATATGGTTTGTGAGCCTGAATGTTCCAATCCTGCACTTTTCTGGAGTCCCTTGCCTTGTGATAAACTGGTTTGCTTCCTGTGGGACACTGTAATGTGGGTGCTGTGATTGAGGTAGGAGTGTGTGTGTATGTAGCGTGTGCTGGCATGAGTGTGTGTGTGGGTGTATGTGTGTGTGTGGGCGTGTGTATGGGTGTGTGTGTGTGTGTGGGTGTAGATGTGCGTGTGTCCGTGTGTATGTTTGTGGGTGTGTGTGCATTTGTATGTGTGTGTGTGGATGGTATGTGTGTGTTGTTATGTGTGGGTGTAGGTGTGTGTGTGTCTATGTGTGTGTTTGTGATTGCATGTGTGTTAGTATGTGGGCGTGTGAGGGGTGTGTGTGTGTTTGTATGTGTATGTGTGGAGGGTATGTGTATGTTTCTATGTGTGGGTGTATTTACCAATGTGTGTGTGTCTGTGTCTGGGGCAGCGTCGGTTGGCAGGGAGAGTCCCCCAGGCAGGTTTTTGTTTGGCTCAGACTGGGCTGTACTGGGAGGTTTCCCTTTAATATGCCCGTTTGTCATCATGATGTTGGTTGCCGTGATGTTGCTCTGCCTGCTGGGGGAGCTCTCCCCCCTTCCGGCGCCGCCTGTAGATGTAAAAATATGTTGTGTGGTTAGTGGGGTGTATTGTATGTTGGGTGTATTAAGTACTGGTGTGTGCGTTATGTCTGCTGTGTACCTGTTAGTGCTTGATATGTCTGTTGCATTCTCTGTCCTCCGTCCTATAACCACCCGGGCCTCTAGGGGTCCCGGTATGGGTCTGTGGCTGGGTGGTGATGTGTGTAAGGAGGGGGATGGGGCAGGAAGGGGGGAAGAGGAGGAGCCATCAGGGGAGAAGGACAAGGAGAAATTAGCTGGGGGAATGGATAGGGGGGATAGAGAATGTATTGAAATGTTATGTAAATGTATGTTAGGGTCCAGTGTCTGAGGGGGAGTACCTGTGTTGGAGAATGAGTTGGGTGTGGAAGTTTGTATGGGTGGTACGCGGGACTTAGGGGAAGAGGGGGATCCTCTCTCCTGCCCTTCTGTTTGGGGGAGAGAAGGTGAAGTGAGAAGGTGTTGTGAGAGTGTGTTGGTATGTGCTGTAAGGGGTTGTGAAGTAAGGGAAGGGGTCTGTGAGATCAGTGTAGATGTTGGTTTAGGAGGGGAGGAGAGGAGGGAGGGGGGGAGGGAGGAGGGGAGGGAGGGGGGGAGGGAGGAAGGAGGGGAAGAGGTCAGGGGATCGTTGGGTAAGGTATGGGGGGAAGGGAGGGTAAGGGTCAGGGCTGGGATAGGAGGGATCAAGTCAGTCAGGTTGGGGTGGGGAGGGAGCTTGGTTATGGGTGGGTCGTGGGAGGGAGGGAGGAGAGTCAAGGTCGGGTTAGGAGGGGTCAGGTCAGTCTGGGTCAGGTGAGGGGAGGGCTTTACTCTAGGTGGGGTGCAAGGGGCAGGGGAGGTACGGGTCAAGACTGGGGTGGGAGGGGCTACGTCAGTCTGAGGGGAGTGAGGGGGAGACGTGACTGTAGGTAGGTCCTGGGGGGGAGGTGGGGGGGTAGGGTTTGGGGTCAGGGTGGGGAGGGACTGGTGGGGAGGGTCGTTACATTGGAAGCGGGGTGGGGGAGGTCGGGGTGGGGGGGGCCCACGCCTGCCCTGGTTAGGGTTGGCTGGGTGGGGTAGTACACCGCCCTGGGTGGGGTTGGTGATGATGTTGGTGGTGGGCCTGCCTCTGTTGGGCAGGCTGAGTCTCCCCCTCCTCTGCAGGGGTGGGAAATCCTCCGTGGAGAAGGACGGGATGGGATTTGGGTATGGGTGGTGGGTAGTCAGAGGGGCTAGGGTGGGGTGGGGGGCGGGACAAGGATACGGACCCGTGGTAGGGTGAGGGTAAGAGGGGTTAGGATGGAGGAGGGAGAGAGACATGGGTAACGGCGGTACTGAGTGGGTGGGCGGGGCCAGGGAGGGCAGGGGGACAGGGAGGGGAGGAGAGGGGAGAGGGAGGGGTATTGGGTTAGAGGGGATGAGAGGAATGGGAGGGGGAAGGGGGTTGGGATGAGCAGGAGGGGGAGAAGTAGATGTGTGTGCATGTGTGTGTGTATGTTGTGTTGCGTGTGTGATGGATGGAAGGACGTGTAAAAGTGTGTTGACCTGGTCTCTTGTAGTGTGGGTGAGTCGTTGGCCGTACCGCTTCTCAGCCCATCCCATTGCAATTTGCAGTGCTATATCATTCCTTAACTGTGGCGGCTGTGTGAGAGAGGTGATAGTAGATTGGTAATGTAATTGAAGAATACCCATAATGCTATTCAACCAGGTTTTTGTACACCCAGTGACCTGTATGTATGTGGCTTCTGTGGGTGCTGCAGGTTTGATGAAATCAGTCAATCTATTGATCTGTCTCACCATGCCCGGGGGGTGAATATGTTCCTCCACCGCCCTATCTGCTACCCCCTTGTGGTGAACTGCTTGTATTAGTTTAAAGTATGTTTTTGCTTGCTTCCTAGTGTCTGCATCCGGTTCGTGGCCTAGTGGTGGTGCATATGTGATGAGTCTATCCCTAATGTTTGTGTGTCTAGGTGGTGCCTGTTCATGGTTCCTATATGTGGTGTATGCTTGTCTAGGTTGTATGTAGTTGTGTGGTGTGTGTCTGGGTGCATCTATTTGGTGTTGTATGTATCCAGTGGTGTAGTGTGGGGGTCTGTAGTGTTGTTGCGGCCTACTATGTGTATATGCATTAAAATGTGTGGGGTGTATGTTTGGTGTGGGTAGGAGTGGGCGTGTGTGTCTGTATGTGTGTGTGTGTGAGATGGGCCCAGTGTTTGGTGCCCGTACATTTGCAACATTCACACTGCGATACATAATGCATAAAATGTAATAACAATGAATTGGAGAGATTTGGACAGCAAGTCAAGATGTAGTGTTGGCTTGCTGTCCAAACACGCTCTTACCGCCGTCCTGTAGTCTACTGTGCTCCCGTGGTCCCTCTGCGCGCAGGCTCTGGACTGTCCCCCACTGGTCTGGATCCGGTGGTGAGGTTGTTCCTTGCGGATGACAAACTGGTGTACTGGTGTAGGTTAAGAAGATCCAGCCAGGGTAAAATGACAGTTCCAGGACCCCGGGCCCAATGGCCTGAGAGCTTTTTCAGTAATCCAAACAGTTAAAAAGCGGCAGAGCCTCTCCAATAAAACCAAAACTTTAATGTTAAAAGTAATAAAATAGCCAAATGGCTAGGATTAAGATCACAGTATAAATTTTGAAAAAGTAAAAAGGCTATCCCTGACGTTTCGCAGTGTTCCTGCTTCATCAGAGGGATACCAAACACTGGGCTGGATGATCTTTTAGTAGTCCAGGGAGGTGAGCGGTTGGACCCTCCCTCCCAGGTGTGGTGCTTGTTGATTGGCCGGGTTATTAGGGTGAGTGTTTGTGATTGGTGGTGTGCCCTATGATGATATTTGAATTTTGGCGGGAAAACTGCTGGATGTGGGTGTATATTATGCTCCATATTTGTAGATCCTCTGTTTGTGTGTGTGAGCAAATGTTACAAAACAGGAGGGTATAATTCATATAAAAGAGATAAAAGCATATATAGAAAAGACAGGATATGTAAAATATATACAAGGGAAATGTTAAAATAAGAGGATAAAAGTGAACAAATGTAAAGTATAACAGGACTTTATTAAAGGTTTTATAGTGTTGTGAGTGTGATCCGCCGGGTATGGTGAGACAGGGCAAAGATTGTGTAGTGTATTGCAGTGTGTGTGTGCTTCTAAATGTGATGTGGTGGATTGCAATGGGGTGGGTGAGAAGGGGATCCGGTGGGATGTAATTATGTGTATGTATTTATTCCTTTTTAATCTATGTGTGTGTTTCTTATTCATTCTTGTAGGGTCCGTATGTTGTGGTTTCCTGAGGGGTCATGGTGTGGGTAAGTGATGTATTGTGACTATGTGAATGTACCTTAATGTTTCATTGTATGTGTGTACTTCCTTTTCAGGGTCTTATTGTATATTTCTTGAGTTTGTTTATGATGTGAATTGTAGTCTATGTGATGTTATTAATCCATTGTTCTAATGTGTGTGGATGGGTGGGAGGAGGGGAGGAGGGGGGAGGGAGGGGGGAGGGATGAATAGGAGGGGGTTGTTTTGGAAGGGGAGTTGGTTTGGGGTCAGGGTCACTGTTCCATAATCCCCTAGGGGTCTAGGAGGGGGTAAAAAGATAGGGGTTATTTGGTGGAGGGACCTTGGTTAAGGTCAGGTAAAGGGTAGAGGGAGGTGTTAGGGTCAAGGGATATGGGTGGGGCTCAAATGGTCTAGGAGGGGAGGGGGGTTGGGAGGGGATAAAGGGGTTCAGGTTAGGTTCAGATGAGGAAAAGGGAGATTTAGGGTCAGGGTTAGGGTTTGGGTGGGGGGTAAGGTGTCTAGGGGGGGTTTTAAAGGGAGGGGGGTTGGGGTAGGGGGGTAAGGATTAGGGTCAGTTGAGGGGTGGGGAGGTTAGGGTCAGGGTAAGGGTTTGGGTAGGGGTAAGGTAGTGTACTAGGGGTCTAGGAGGGGATAAGGGGAGGGGAATTAGGGTAAGGGTCAAGATTAGGGTCAGGTAAGGGATGTGGAATTTAGGGTCAGGTTTAGGGTTTGGGTGGGGGTAGGGTAGTATACTAAGGGTCCAGGAGGGGGTAGGGGGAGGGGGGTTGGGGTGGGGGGGCTTAGGGTTAGGTGGGGGGCGGGGAGGTAGGGGACAGTGTTATGGGTGGGGCAGGGGGGAGGGGGGGAGGGAGGAGGGGAGAAGGGGGGGAGGGGGTAGGAGAGGGTGGGAGGGAGGGGGGAAGGAGGGGTAGGAGTGGTATAGGAGGAGGACATTTGTGTTCTGTGTGTACCCATGGGGATGTATGTTATAATACCACACAGTAAGCAAGACACAGTAAACCACAGGCAAGGTTATCCAGACAGTAACAGTTTGAGTATTGTACAGTGATTGTAGGCTGGTCGTCATCTCGGTGGGCCCCCGACTGGGGGGGCGCGAGAGGCTGCACAGCAACGCAGATGGGTGGAAAAGGGGGGGGGGGGGGGTTTAAGATGAGTGTATCAGTGGTGGGGAGGAGAGGGAACAAAACGACGGCTCGGGCTGGGTTAGGTATTTGTGTTGGGTTGGGTTTGAAACGACTGGTGTGTCTGTGGTGCACTGGCCTGCCGCATTATTCCCTCCCCAATTATGTGTTATGTATTTACTATGGTTGACTATGTGTGTGCTCTTTTACAGGATGTGTATGGTGTGCTGTGGTGTCCAAGGATCATATTGTGAGTGAGTAATCAGTTCTGACTATGTGTGTGTATTTATTGTGTTTTACTATGTGTACGTGTGTTCTTTTACAGGTCATGTATGTTGTTCTGTGGTTCCTGGAGGTCATGATGCAGGTGAGTAATCAGTTTTGGCTATGTGTCTGTAATTATTGTGTTAGTCTGTGTATATGTGTGTTCTTTTATAGTGTGTGTATGGTGTGTTATGGTTCCCGGGAGGTCATGAATGGGTGAGTGATGCATTGTGACTATGTGTACGTCTTTATAGCTTTGGGTTATGTGTATGCTTTTATACGAATTTGTATGATGTGTTGGGTACAGGCCCCCGAGGAGGGGGCTGTGACACAGGTCAGTGGTGTAATGTGATGTAGAGCTACTGTAGGAGGCTATGGGAAAGGGGGGGCACAGGGGTATAAGTGCTGTCAGGGGTTAGTAGTGGGGGTAAAACCATGCAGGGGGAGATGCCAGATCTCCCAAGTGCTGAGTAAAATAAGTGCTAGAAGTCAAATAAGTGCCATAAGAAGATAAAACATAAGTGCTATAAAACCATAAATACATGCATCCACACAATGATAAAAGGCATAAGAAAACATCACACATATGAATATAAAAGCATAAAAAACATAAATGTTAGTGGCCCCAGACAAGGTAAGAGTGTAGGTAAACAGAGGGTTGTTGTTGTATTATGATGAGACCAGTTTGTATTCTTATTTTCCTGTTGTCACTTCCCCTCCCAGGGGGGCCTGTTGTATGTATGATTAGAGTTTTTCATTCAGACCTCCGGGTGTTATTGTTTGTAATGTTTCTATCCATCTGCGCTCCTGTGCCCTCCGTTGCCCCACCGTCCAGGAGGATTGTGCCTGAAGACCACAGATGGTGAGATGTGTGACGGTGTGTTCCTGAAAGTGTGTGATGAGGTGGGTGTCCAGTGTGCCTTTTTTGATGTTATACAGGTGTTGTTTGAGACGTGTGCTTATTGAGTGTGATGTTTCCCCTATATAGTGTTTGTGACAGAGTGTGCAGGTGATGATATAAACTACATTGGTTGTGTCCAGAGTGAGGAGGTTCCCTATTGGTGCAGAGGTGTGACTGTGTGGATTAGTGATGAATTTCCTAGGTCTAAAGTGTTCCTTAAGGGGTGTGGGTGGTTTTATAGTGTTCCTGGTGAATTGTGCCTTGATGAGTATATCCTGTAGATTCTTGTTTTTCCGGTATGCTGTGATGAGTCTGTATGATTGGAGTGGTGTGTGTTCCTGCTGTGCTACCGTGAAGTTGTGTCTAAGTGCTGCGTGTAAAGCTGTCCTGCTGTGTGAAAAAGTGGCCACCAGGGGGATAAGTGTGGGCTGCTGGATAGAGGAGGACAATTGGGAAGTGTCTGGGTCCACTGAGGGGTCAGTCAGGTCCGTTGATGTCCCGTGTACTGTCAGGTTCAGGTATGAGTCTGGGTCGTGGTTGCTGAGAGGGGGTGGGGTGGGGCGGGAAGGGGTGTGGCATAGGTAAGGGTCGTGGGGGAGGGGGGGCGGGGCAGGGTTAGGGTAAGGGGAGGAGGAGGGGGAGGGGAAGGGGGCGTGGCTTAGGGCCAGACCGTGAGTGTGCAGTCTGGTCTGGTTGGGGTGGTGAAGGGGGGAGGGGAGGACATTCTGTGGGTGAGAGGTGTTGGTGTGTGTGTGTGTATGTTGTGTCTCTGTGTGTATATGGGGGGTTGGCTGAGAGGGAGAGAGTGACGCCAGCGTGGTGTTCTTTATTGTCCTTAAAAATCTTTTGGAGTAATGTCTTTTTCTAAGTGCAGTGAAGAGTATGCCTATTGCTTCCTGTAAGTGCTGTTGTGTGGATGAGATTCTATGATACCGTATGATTTGTGATTTGATGATTCCTCTAAATGTATGCTTTGGGTGGTAACTGTGTTTATGTAGTAATGCGTGTGTGTCTGTGGGTTTGAAATATACTTTGGTCCTACGTGTTTTGTGTGTGGGACTATGTGTATGGAAGTAAACTGTAGTGTCTAAAAAGTCAATGTTGTGTGTGTGTATAGTGTGTTTGATCTTGATGGATGCATGGTGGGTGTTCAGGGTGTTGATGAAGTCTGTAAATAAATCTAAGTGATGGGGCCAGATTCCTATGATGTCATCTAAAAACCGGTAGTACATGGTGGGTAGGTGTGTGCATTTTGCTAGCGCCTCTCTCTCCCACTCAGCCATGTATATGTTTGCGTAAGCGGGTGCGTATCTTTGGCCCATGGCCGTTCCCTGTACCTGTAGATATTGTTTATTGTCAAAAGTAAAGTTATTGCAGGTGAGACTAATTTCCAGTAGTGTTAGTAGTTCTTTATCCGGTCTGTGAATGTCTGGGTGACGTGAAAATGCTTTCTGTATTGCGGCTAGTCCGGCTTGTGTGTTAATATTAGTGTATAAACTATCGATATCTATAGTGAAGATGTATGCTTGGGAGGGAACGACCATGGACCTGATTTTATGGGTTAGGGTTAGGGTTAGGGTTAGGGTTAGGGTTAGGGTTAGGGTTAGGGTTAGGGGTTAGGGTTAGGGTTAGGGTTAGGGTTAGGGTTAGGGGTTAGGGTTAGGGTTAGGGTTAGGGTTAGGGTTAGGGTTAGGGTTAGGGTTAGGGTAGGGTTAGGGTTAGGGTTAGGGTTAGGGTTAGGGTTAGGGTTAGGGTTAAGGGTTAGGGTTAGGGTTAGGGTTAGGGTTAGGGGTTAGGGTTAGGGTTAGGGTTAGGGTTAGGTTTGTGAATAGTTATTGAAGCGCAAGCCCCGCAGCAACCTAACGACGGCCACAGTTGTATAGCTTGAACACCAGGGTGCACCACGAAACCAATGAAGGAATCGTAGCTGACGTGTGATGCAAGCAACACGAATCACGCTCTCATTGAAAATCAAGGGCTGCCGAATCCGCACTAACTCCCATAGGGGTGAAAAAGAGGGGAGGAGAGGAATAAAGCCTGTAGGACAAGCTTAGAGAACAGGTTATGGTTAGTAATTAACTCTAACTCCAAATAAAGGTAAGGACTTAGGTTTAGGTATAGTAGTCTACGTTTTAGGGATAGAAGGGTCTAGGTTAGGTTTAGGTATAGTAAACCGAGATTTAGGTTTAGAGTAAGGGTTTGGGTTAGGCATAGGTATATTAGTCTGTAAATTTAGGTTTAGGATAAGGGTTTGGGTTAGGCTTAGGTATAAGTAATTAAGGTTTAGGTTAAGGTGAGAAATAAATATAAAAGACTTGGCCACTAAGCCTTACATTAAGACTATGCTAACTAATATATTAGTGGCCTGCTACAGATTTTGTGGGCAATAAGGTCTAAAGGTTATTAAAACAGCTAAATATTGGAACACAATCATCAGTAGTTACCCAGACGTCAAAGGGTGTTTCGGCCAAACAACTATACACCCTCGGCCTGGGCAGGCCCACCAGGAGTGATCAAATCCCGGTGTGTGTTCCTCCGGGTCAATGGAGCATATTGGGCCTAGAAGAGCAACATTTGGACTAATTTGACCTCTTTTACTGGGAAACCTACAAGGGGCCTAACCTAAGAGAGCCTAAACAGGAGCGCCTGTGAAACCGTATGAAAAGGCAAAATCGCAAGGGTGGACGAGCAAAGAGTACTAATGAAACTGGGAACCTGAATACAGGATAAATTGACTACCAAAGCCCCAAAAGGGCAAGGAGAATACCCGCCAAGGCGGGAAGGGAAAGGACTGCCAGTTGAAAGGAGACAAGATCCCCCAAGGATGATACCACCTTCAAGGACCGACAGCGTTCGCTCACCGCTGAGACGACCATAACCGCTATCCAATCCGCATCCCGGGAAGGTCCAAGGAATCCACCCAAAAGCCACCAGGGTATATATCAACGTATATTCCCAGAAGGAAGAACATCAATATAACCACTTAGGTATACTCAAGAGCAGAAACCAAAACCGGAGCGACCATGGGACTCCAACCGAGGGGAGAGTGGGGGCTCATCAAACGTATATCCCAGAAGGGAGAACATTCAGAAAAGACCCCAGCCCAACCAACGCTCAGACAACCATGGGTGTACCACAATGTATATTCCCAGAGGAAGAACACTGATCATACACACCGGTCGAACACAACCAACAGAGCACACTCACCGCTGAGATTCCGCCTCTGACCGAGAAGTGAAGGGGAACCAAACCCAGGAAAGGGCCTCCAACGAAGAAGTGTGTGGTGCGACGGAGTAGCTAAGCTCCAGAGGAAACGGGCCGCGATAAAGGTCCGCTAGGCCTGGACCACTCTCCCTGGTGCACAAGGATCCAAAACGGATCCCAGGGGAGCCGCATACTCACCTGGGTGCCCATGTCGCGAAAGGTGCCGCTGGAGCCAGCTGGTACACCCTGAACAAAGGCCTGAAGAGCTAATCAGTACTCACCGAGTCGGGATATAAATCCAACAGCGTGGTTGAAGGTCCGAGAAGTCAGGAACAAGTCGAGAACTGGGAAGGTGAGAGGAAAAAGGGGTGAGAGAGAGAAGGGTAAAGGAAAAGGGAGTGAGGGACGGAGGGGTAAGGGAGGGGTAGGGAGGGGTAAGGGGAGGGAATGACCAACCGGAGTGGCCAAACCCAGAAACTCAGGGGTTCCGAGGGTACCCCAGATAGCCTCCCCCCAAGAAAGCGCCCAGGACTAGCCACGACAAAGCCGTGCCGCCCCAGTTGCCCCAAGGGGTTTTCGAGGACCAGGCTCAGCACCGAGAAAACGGTGCCTACCCAGTCCCCAGGATGCCAACGGGGTGTGACCAACAGCCTCCCCCCAAGGGTCGACCAGAATAAGCTCCGAGGAGCGGAGCCCACCCAGTCATAATATCCCAAGGGGTACTTAGGGGACAGAGTAAAAACCCGCCGGGGCGGGGTCACTCTGGCCCCGAGGATGCCATTGGAGAACCAACGAGACCAACTCCAAGGACACCAGGACCCTAGAACCAAGGTGGGCACCGACGTGCACCCAGAGCCTCCCCCCAAGTAGGGTCAAGGACCAGCCACGACCGAGCGTTGCCTTCCCAGCCACTACTAGAGGTTTTACGGGGACCAAGGCCAGCCCCGACTAGGCGTTGCCTCCCTGATCCCCAGGATGCCCTGGATAAACGTCCCATACCCAACCGAGGTAACCAGAGACAGGAGGCCTCCCGGGCCACAGTATCAGCGGTAGCCTCCCCTCGAACAGGGCAAATGGGACCAGCTCCGACAAGCGAAGTCGTCCCCATCAGCCCCAGAGGTTTTGTGGGGCCAGGGATAGCTACACATGGGCGCAGCCACCCCAAGCCCCCGGATGCTACCGGAAGATCACCATGGACCAGCTCAGAGAATCCCCCCCCTGGACAACCAGTACTACACCCGTCAGAGTGGAGCCATCAGGTCATGCAAGGAGTTCGGGGGCCAGGCCAACACTGACAAGCAGCGAGACCCAACGACCCTAGGGTCCCCAGAGGGCACTGAGAGGAAGGGAGGGGGGGGGGGGGGGGTTTGGGTGGGGGGGGCAAGAAGAAGGAGGGGTAGGGGAGGGGAGAAGGAAGGCAGGGAAAGAGGAAGCACGACCACTTCCTGGAATGGCACTTTCACCGAAATACCGTGGCGGAGGGATCTTAGACACGACTGATTCAGATAGCGAATCAGCCCAACCCCACAAGCTTCTACCACCTAAAAAAGATACCATCCTATGGTCCTATTTGTTTTAGACAATGGCGATGCCAACCGCCGCAAGGGGATTCGTCTAATACGAAAAGCCTCGCCTTGGTGAGAAACTCAACCAGGGCTACACCGGAGGAATCCGCCCAAAGTAAGAGAACTTACCTTAAAGGCAGACACCAGCAGCGCAATGATGAAAAAGCTGAAATGGCAGGGTAGTCTATATTTGGCGACATCCAAAACCTCCTGGTGGAACTCTGAAAATGGGAGGAGAGTGCCCAGAGGATAAATAAAAAGGAGGAGTGAAGAAACCGGGTGAAAAAATTAATCCAGCGAGGTAGGAGAAGCAAATGAAAGTGAGAAAAAGTGAGAAAAAGGAGTTACCCAGAATGCATCTGCGCCTAGTCAGGAAGTGCCCCGCCAAGAATAGGATATAAGTGGCTAGGAAGGGGCTAGCAAGACGAGCCCGGGGTCAAATTCCACTAAAGGAACGACGAGGAGTTGAATGAGACCGGTCCCGAGAGCCTCAGACTTCGGGAAAGGGGCGAACACAAAAGATCGCCCAAAGAAGGAGAGGGGCTGGAAATGGCCGCGATTTCCGTAAAACGGCCTGTAACGCCCAAACGAAGGGTCGTAGGTAAAAACCGAGTGGATCCGCCTGCCCTATTTCGTGTATGGGCTTTCCAACGCACCCGGGCTCAAGTCTGTGGGACCTACGGTTCAAAAGTTATGGCCGTCGGAAGTGGACAACTAACCAAAGGTCATCTGTAACGAAGGTTGTAGGTGACAGGAAGGTCCCAGAATGAAAAAATCAAGATCCCAACCCACTAAAGGGAAGACAAGGAATCGAATGGAACCGGTTTCGAGGGCCTCAGATCAAAGGAGGTTACAGGACAAGAATGCGGGCGAAAAGCCTAATGGTCCAACCGCGCCCAGTCAACAGGTCGAAAGCGAAAACCAAGCTAACGTACCCCCCTTAAACCATAAGGGGGCTTTCCAACGCACCCAAGCACCAGACCGTAGGACCTATATTTCCAGAGAGACCGTAACCCCAATCCAAACCGGCCTTCATGGGGGGAGAGATACCCAGGAGAGGGATATAGATGGGGACAAGGTCCAAGGGTAGGGGAGGGGGGTGGAAGGGGAGGGTTAGGGTCCGAGTAGGGTAAAAGTAGTAGTCAGGGTTTTTAGGGTTAGGTACGGGCTCCGGGCCCTTAGGGTCAGGGTTAGGGTTAGGGTAAGGGTTAGGGTTAAGGTTAGGGTTAGGGTTAGGGTTGAGGTTGAGGTTAAGGTTAGGGTTAGGGTAAGGGTTAGGGTTAGGGTTGAGGTTGAGGTTAAGGTTAGGGTTAGGGTAAGGGTTAGGGTAAGGGTCAGGGTTTAGGGTAAGGGCTAGGGTTAGGGTTAGGGTAAGGGTAAGGGTTAGGGTTAGAGTTAGGGTTAAGGTTGGGGTTAGGGTAAGGGTTGGGGTTAGGGTTAGGGTAGGGTTAAGGGTAGGGGCAAAGGTTAGGGTTAGGGTACGGGTACGGGTCCAGGTAAGGGTAGGGGAAGGGTCAGGGTCGGGGTCGGGGGTTAAAGTAAGGGAAGGGGCACAAAGAAGCAAACAAGAGGGTAGGGGTTAAGGTGGGGGTTAGGGTGAGGGCCAAAGTGGGAGGGGGTTTTTTGGTAAGGGTTAGGGTGGGGGCGGGGGTAGGGTCGGAAGAGGGCAAAGGAAGGGAGGTAAGGGGAGGGGGGCAGGGAAGGGGAGGTAGGGGGCAAGAAGGGGATGAACGAGCCCGGAAGGGACATCGTTAAAGAACAAAATCAACCCGGACCAGAAGGGTAACAAAGGGTAAAAACAGGAATTAAAGAATTAAAAAATGAAAAGGAAGGATAGGAAGTCTCAGGTTTGGCCTCCCTGGCGTAATGCAACGTCAAGGAGTAAGCCTCAACATCATCGATCCCATCGTTCCTTCTCACTTTTTAATAGAGAATTTTCTTTAATAGCATAATGCCATTACTAAAACCAAATCCAATTAAACAAATCCAAATCGTAACTAAGTGGTAAACCTAAAGACAGGAAACAACACAAGAGGGGGGGGGGGGGGGGGGGGGGGGGAAAGGGGTAGGGTAGAGGTGCGGACTGGGGTAAGGGTCAAGATGGGGAGAAAACAGGTTAAAGAGGTAGGGGATAAGGTAAAAGAAAGGGTCGGGGGGGGGGGGGGGGGGGGGGGGGGGGGAAAAGGGGGAAAAAAATAGGGTAAGGGTTGGGGTGTGGGGTAGGGGATAAGGTTGGGGTCAGGGTCAAAGTAAAGGTAAGGGTGGGGCAAGGAACGGGGTATAGGCAAGGGGTTGGGGTAAAGAGCAAAGCAAGGGTGGGGGTCGCTAAAGAAAAGAAAGGACGAAAAAAAAGGGGGGGGGGGGGGGGGGGGGTTTTGGGGGTTTGTTTCCGGGGGGGGGGGCGTAAGGGCAGCGAAGGTGGGTACAAGGGCGTAAAACGGGCTGGGGCAAGGGAAGCTCGTGCTAAGGCGGAAGGGATACGGCTTTGGTTGGCCAGGAAGGAGGGGGGGCCGCCAGGTAGACCAGGGAACTATACAGTGGGCGGGGTGGGGTTTTGGGGGGGGTTTTTTTTGGGGGGGGGGGGGGCGTAAGGGCAGCGAAGGTGGGTACAAGGGCGTAAAACGGGCTGGGGCAAGGGAAGCTCGTGCTAAGGCGGAAGGGGTACGGTTTTGGTTGGCCAGGAAGGAGGGGGGGCCCGCCAGGCAGACCAGGGAACTAAACAGTGGGCGGGGTGGGGAATAAGGTGAAGGTTTGTCAGGGGTAACCACCGAGGAGATCAACGGGAGAAGGTCCAAGTGGGGAGATCAACGGGAGAAGGTCCAAGTGAAGGAACAAAAACAAAGGGCGGAGTACAGGGGTCCAGGTCCGTGTAGAGGTCATGAGGAGGGAATGAGGGGCTATGGTGAAAAAACTTTATGGAGGGCGAGGAACGGTCCCGAGGTGAAAATCGGTAAAAATTAATGAGCAAGAAACCTGGAATTGAGACCCCTTGGGATCCTGGAGTCCAGCCGCTGGATCCAAAGTTGCTCCTCCCTCCTCCGCCTCCCTGTGGTCCAGTTAGGGTTGTGTGCCAGGGGCCTAAGAGAAAGATGTTGAGTGCCATGCTCCCTAAAATGATTGCCGAGGGGCGTCTGGTTGCGTCCGCTGCTGATGGCCGAGAGATGTAAAGAGCGCCTCATCGAAAGGGAGTTGGATGTTTCACCCACGTAAACCATACCACACTTCTTGCATTGTAGAAGATAGACACAATTCCTTGAGGAGAGGGGGATGCCCCTAGGAAGCGGGTATCGTGCCCGTGTGGTTGGGTTACGCACCCATTCTTGTTGACGTCTGGGTGGTTTGTGTCTTTTTAGGTTTGGCAGCTTCGAGGACACGAGGAGATCTTGGAGGTTTGGATTCCTCTTGAAGGCCGACACAATCCTGGATTCTTCCGGAAGGGGAAGGCTGTCCAGGGCTTCCCCAAAGTTATGTTTGATCTGGGAGAGGACCTTGGACGAGAAGGCCGAGTAAACAGCCACGATGGGGATGATTTTTGGAGGAGGAGCAGCAGGCACTTCAGTGGCCGAGGACGAACTCCAGTCCGTGTATACCATCCTGAGGAAGCTTCTACTGTAACCCCTCCGTACAAGGGCCCTGAAGAGGATACGGGATGCTTCCAATCGGTCCCTCTCCTTGGAACAAATCCTCCTATACCTCGTCAGCTGTGACTTGAGGATGCCCTTAAAGGTGTGTGGGGGGTGGAAGCTGCCCTTGTGTAGCAAGGCATGTGTGTCAGTTGGTTTGAAGAATACTTTGGATTCTAAGTGACTACCATCGCCGCCCCTAAAAACTGTAACATCAAGGAAGTCCACTGAGACCGTGCTGCAGGAGATTGTGAGACGGATGGAGGGGTGGTGCGCATTTAGGGTTGCAACCCAGGCCTGAAGGTCCTCTGGCGAATGAGGCCATACTCCCCAGATGTCGTCTAAGTAACGGAAATAATGAGAGGGATGTAATGGGGTTTTAACTGCTAAGGATTCTTCCCACTCCGCCATATAAATATTGGCATAAGCCGGCGCGAACTTCTTGCCCATGGCCGTGCCCCTCACTTGGAGATACCATTTCTCATCAAAAGTGAAATCATTCCTGGTGAGGCTAAGCTCCAGAAGGCTAAGGAGATGTTCACAAGGCCTAACGGGGTCCGGAAACCTCTCAAAACATCTCTCGACTGCTGAGAGACCCCGATCTGTCTCTATGTTGGTATATAGACTTTCAACGTCCATTGTAAAAAGAATGTCCGAATCCGAGAGTGAGATGTCCTTAATTTTGGCCAGAAAGTCTGGAGTGTCCCTGATGTAACTGGGATGTTTGACAGACAGCGGGTTCAGGTAGAAATCCAGAAAGGCAGCGATGTGATAGCTCTCGCTACTGCAGTCAGAGACTATCGGGCGGCCTGGGGGCATGCAACCCGGAACAGTCCATGCAGACGGTGCCTTGTGGATCTTTGGAAGGAGATAGAGGTGACGGGGACGAGGCTTGTCTGAGCTGGAGAGATACTCCAATTGTTTGGCGTTGATGGAGCCATTGGCATGCATGTCCAATAGGACCTCTCGGAACAGAGGAATGGAATCCGGGTAGACAGGGCCATCCAGGGGTCGGTAGTGTTCCCTCTTATTAAGCTGCCTATAGGCCTCATGAACGTAGGAAGATCTGTCCATAATAACCACCATGGATCCCTTGTCCGCAGGCTTGATGACAATGGACAGGTTGTTGGCCAGGGACTGTACCGCCTCCCATTCCGATTGGATGAGGTTATTGTGTAAGTTGGGGAGCAGAGGGGAGGACTCGGAGAGGGACCTCTGGTCCACCTCCATCAACTCCCATAAGGCCGGCGGAAGGAGGTGAGGTTCCGGCTCCCAGAGGGAAGGTAATTGAAAAGTGGGAACGGGGACCCCCAGGTCCGGTTCTCCGGCGTAATGAATAAGCAGCTTCAACCGCCGGTGGTATGCGGTGAGCTCAACGTCCCTCGGGGACGGGGTATGGGTCTTATTCCCATAGATGGGGATAAAGGAGAGGCCTTTTGAGATGAGGGAAACCTGTGGTTGGGTCAATACTAAGGTTTCAGACAAGTTGAGTACGCCAGTATCCAACGGAACCTCACATGATACTGGCGCGGCTAGTTTAAAGGGGCTTTCCAGGATTCCCAGATGGCTTTGGCCGTCTCTGGGGTCCAGTGGATCTTATCCTGTTGTACGAAGAACCCGGAACCCAGTCGAGTGGGCAAGAACTCCGGGCGGGTCCGGATAACCCCATTGAGGACCGACAGGTTCTTTTGGACTTGAGGTGGGAGCGCCCTGGAGTGGAGGACGGATGGTAGATGAATCGAAGCGTTCGGAAAGGCCGAATGCGCGGCACCCAGCAAACGGGAAACCAGGTTGGTGAGGAGGGAGGGATTGCCCTGCTCTTTGTTATTAATCCCGAAGGAGAGAAGGACCCTCTGTACCTCTGGCGATGTCGGGGTGTGGTGTTTCAGGATATGTGTTGCATGGGCAAGGGAGGCTCCTGGATAGGAATCAACCTGGATCCGTCCATCGGGAATCAATGGGAACCTAGATAGGTTGGAATCCCCCATAATGATAACCTTTCGTACCGGGGTCAGGTACCAGTTGCGGTATTTATCGGAGTGATGTTCGTGCCTAGTGAACGCCGGGGTGTCTGCAGCCGCAGGGACCGGGGAGGCAGGAGGACTTTCCTCGAACATTAAATCAAAATTGACGGGTGGGTCGGAAGGAGGGATTGGTGATGTCCCCCTGACCAGTCTAGGTCTGGAATGGGGGGAAGAATCCTCTGGCGAAGGACCGGGACGCTTCCTGCGAAGGGAGGGCCGTGAATCCTCCTGCGGACTAACAAGCTGGACCCCGGGAGGTGCGTGAGAAAAGTGAAACTCCCCCTGTGGGTCCACATAGGTGGAGAGGGGCTTGGAGAGGGGCTTGAGACGGAACTGATGCCCGCGGTACGGGAGGGATGGTCCGGGCCGGAAGGATTCCGCCAATTCCTCAGACAACAGATCCGTCGCCAATTCTGGGGGAGGCTCCTGTGCGCGGTTCGGGAGGGACGGCGCGGGCCGGTGGGATTCCGCCAAATCCCCAGCCAAAACCGTCGGCAAATCCGGGAAAGGCTCCTGTAGGACCCGGGAAGCATCCAAAAAGGAAAATTGCCGGGCCTTTTGGAGAACTTCCAGAGGGATGTCAGGGTTACTCTGGAGGGCCCAACTCGAAGCCTGAAACCAAGCCTGGTTCAGATCGGCGGGGTCCAGGGTAGGGAGGGTGGAAATCAAGCTAGATTCCACTTGCTCAAGGGTCTCAAGGGCTTTGATGTATCTCAAGAAGAGCCGGGAGAACACCAGCAGGTGTGGAGGTTTCCGGGAAGAATCGTCCGCCATAGCTGTAAAAACAGAAAAGGAAGGACCAAATCAGCAAGGTAAAGGCCGAGAAGGAGGAGGGGCAAAACAAGGGAATGGAGCGAAGTGGCGCTCAAAGGGGAGAGAAGGTCCCAACGGAACAGGACTGTACTACGGACCAGGATAAGGTGAATGAGGAGGAAAACCAACGAACCATGGTCAAAATAAAGAGGACATTACTGAAGGAGCAACAAAAATAGGGAGAAAAGACTAGGTTTACTTTTCATCCTACATTCTTCTAGGGTAAAGGTTAGGGTTAGGAACTAACGGGAAACTATGGTAAGGAAATAGGGGAACCTGGAGACAAGAACCGAGGTAATGCCGAGGTCTAAATGGGTATGAAAATAATCCCACGAATGAAGTAAGGAAAATATTATTACTGCTACTGGGAAAATGGAAGTGAAGAAAGTAAGTGATAGGAAAGGAGGAGAAAAGAGGGAAAAAGACAAAAAGGTCAGGAAAAGAAAGGAGCTAATTCCTCACAGTATGTCCCCCGAAATCCATCGAAGCCAAATGTAAGGAAAAAGCCTAAAAGGACCGGGAGGGGTCATAAGGAGCTCAGTTTCCCCCGGAAAACCCAGACCAAGGCCGAGGTCACACGGGATTTGGAACGAGGAAGACATCCAATGTGGGAAAATAAGAAAAGTCCCGCCCAACAAATCTACTGAACAGTGGTTATTCACTTCACAGCCAACAAGCCACTGCAATCAGTGGTAACCCAATTAAGAGTGATGCGAGAAGGGCAAAGGTTTCACCACTGGTTGTGAAAGGAAAGGGAGAAGGAAGGGTTAGAAGTGGTTACTCACATCACACCAACCAGCCACTGCAATCAGTGGTAACCCAATTAAGAGTGATACGAGAAGGGCAAAGGTTTCACCACCTCTAGTTTTGAAGTGTCTGAATAGAAAACGCATAACCCCCAGAGTGTTAAGAGCAGACCAGAGAAGGTGAATGACAAGAGGCAAATTCCACACATATATCCCCCGAAGTCCATCGAAGCTAAATGCGAGGAAAAAGCCTGAAAGACCCCAAGAAAAGGGTCACAGGGAGCTCAATTTCAATCCCACAATGTAGACCCGAAATCCATCGAAGCCATTTGGGAACGAAACGAGGAAGACATCCAATGTGGGAAACAAAAAAGACATCCAATGCGGGAAAAAAAAGGGGGGGGATTAGGAGAGGAGAGGTTATGGCTTGTCATTCAAACTACAAAACTGCAAGATAGGGACAGAGAAAGAGTTGAGTGAGGTTCAAGTACAATAAATTAAAACTAAATTAGGTTTTGAAATGTCTAAATAAAATGGCAGATCACCCTTCCTCAGAGGGTAAAGAAAAGACCAGAGTTGGTGAAAAAGAAAGAGACTAATTCCACACATATATCCCCCGAAATCCATCGAAGCTAAATGCCAGGAAAAAGTCTGAAAAACCCCCAAGAAGAGGGTCACAAGAGGGCTCAGTTTCTGATAGAAACGAGGAAGACGTCCAATGTGGGAAAACAAAGAATCCCCACCAGAAGCAGGCAGGAACGAAACTGCACTCAAGGGAGTGGGGGAGATGCAATGGACACTCGGACAGTACCCATTGACCAAGGATCCGGCGGGTTAGGTTTGTGAATAGTTATTGAAGCGCAAGCCCCGCAGCAACCTAACGACGGCCACAGTTGTATAGCTTGAACACCAGGGTGCACCACGAAACCAATGAAGGAATCGTAGCTGACGTGTGATGCAAGCAACACGAATCACGCTCTCATTGAAAATCAAGGGCTGCCGAATCCGCACTAACTCCCATAGGGGTGAAAAAGAGGGGAGGAGAGGAATAAAGCCTGTAGGACAAGCTTAGAGAACAGGTTATGGTTAGTAATTAACTCTAACTCCAAATAAAGGTAAGGACTTAGGTTTAGGTATAGTAGTCTACGTTTTAGGGATAGAAGGGTCTAGGTTAGGTTTAGGTATAGTAAACCGAGATTTAGGTTTAGAGTAAGGGTTTGGGTTAGGCATAGGTATATTAGTCTGTAAATTTAGGTTTAGGATAAGGGTTTGGGTTAGGCTTAGGTATAAGTAATTAAGGTTTAGGTTAAGGTGAGAAATAAATATAAAAGACTTGGCCACTAAGCCTTACATTAAGACTATGCTAACTAATATATTAGTGGCCTGCTACAGATTTTGTGGGCAATAAGGTCTAAAGGTTATTAAAACAGCTAAATATTGGAACACAATCATCAGTAGTTACCCAGACGTCAAAGGGTGTTTCGGCCAAACAACTATACACCCTCGGCCTGGGCAGGCCCACCAGGAGTGATCAAATCCCGGTGTGTGTTCCTCCGGGTCAATGGAGCATATTGGGCCTAGAAGAGCAACATTTGGACTAATTTGACCTCTTTTACTGGGAAACCTACAAGGGGCCTAACCTAAGAGAGCCTAAACAGGAGCGCCTGTGAAACCGTATGAAAAGGCAAAATCGCAAGGGTGGACGAGCAAAGAGTACTAATGAAACTGGGAACCTGAATACAGGATAAATTGACTACCAAAGCCCCAAAAGGGCAAGGAGAATACCCGCCAAGGCGGGAAGGGAAAGGACTGCCAGTTGAAAGGAGACAAGATCCCCCAAGGATGATACCACCTTCAAGGACCGACAGCGTTCGCTCACCGCTGAGACGACCATAACCGCTATCCAATCCGCATCCCGGGAAGGTCCAAGGAATCCACCCAAAAGCCACCAGGGTATATATCAACGTATATTCCCAGAAGGAAGAACATCAATATAACCACTTAGGTATACTCAAGAGCAGAAACCAAAACCGGAGCGACCATGGGACTCCAACCGAGGGGAGAGTGGGGGCTCATCAAACGTATATCCCAGAAGGGAGAACATTCAGAAAAGACCCCAGCCCAACCAACGCTCAGACAACCATGGGTGTACCACAATGTATATTCCCAGAGGAAGAACACTGATCATACACACCGGTCGAACACAACCAACAGAGCACACTCACCGCTGAGATTCCGCCTCTGACCGAGAAGTGAAGGGGAACCAAACCCAGGAAAGGGCCTCCAACGAAGAAGTGTGTGGTGCGACGGAGTAGCTAAGCTCCAGAGGAAACGGGCCGCGATAAAGGTCCGCTAGGCCTGGACCACTCTCCCTGGTGCACAAGGATCCAAAACGGATCCCAGGGGAGCCGCATACTCACCTGGGTGCCCATGTCGCGAAAGGTGCCGCTGGAGCCAGCTGGTACACCCTGAACAAAGGCCTGAAGAGCTAATCAGTACTCACCGAGTCGGGATATAAATCCAACAGCGTGGTTGAAGGTCCGAGAAGTCAGGAACAAGTCGAGAACTGGGAAGGTGAGAGGAAAAAGGGGTGAGAGAGAGAAGGGTAAAGGAAAAGGGAGTGAGGGACGGAGGGGTAAGGGAGGGGTAGGGAGGGGTAAGGGGAGGGAATGACCAACCGGAGTGGCCAAACCCAGAAACTCAGGGGTTCCGAGGGTACCCCAGATAGCCTCCCCCCAAGAAAGCGCCCAGGACTAGCCACGACAAAGCCGTGCCGCCCCAGTTGCCCCAAGGGGTTTTCGAGGACCAGGCTCAGCACCGAGAAAACGGTGCCTACCCAGTCCCCAGGATGCCAACGGGGTGTGACCAACAGCCTCCCCCCAAGGGTCGACCAGAATAAGCTCCGAGGAGCGGAGCCCACCCAGTCATAATATCCCAAGGGGTACTTAGGGGACAGAGTAAAAACCCGCCGGGGCGGGGTCACTCTGGCCCCGAGGATGCCATTGGAGAACCAACGAGACCAACTCCAAGGACACCAGGACCCTAGAACCAAGGTGGGCACCGACGTGCACCCAGAGCCTCCCCCCAAGTAGGGTCAAGGACCAGCCACGACCGAGCGTTGCCTTCCCAGCCACTACTAGAGGTTTTACGGGGACCAAGGCCAGCCCCGACTAGGCGTTGCCTCCCTGATCCCCAGGATGCCCTGGATAAACGTCCCATACCCAACCGAGGTAACCAGAGACAGGAGGCCTCCCGGGCCACAGTATCAGCGGTAGCCTCCCCTCGAACAGGGCAAATGGGACCAGCTCCGACAAGCGAAGTCGTCCCCATCAGCCCCAGAGGTTTTGTGGGGCCAGGGATAGCTACACATGGGCGCAGCCACCCCAAGCCCCCGGATGCTACCGGAAGATCACCATGGACCAGCTCAGAGAATCCCCCCCCTGGACAACCAGTACTACACCCGTCAGAGTGGAGCCATCAGGTCATGCAAGGAGTTCGGGGGCCAGGCCAACACTGACAAGCAGCGAGACCCAACGACCCTAGGGTCCCCAGAGGGCACTGAGAGGAAGGGAGGGGGGGGGGGGGGGGTTTGGGTGGGGGGGGCAAGAAGAAGGAGGGGTAGGGGAGGGGAGAAGGAAGGCAGGGAAAGAGGAAGCACGACCACTTCCTGGAATGGCACTTTCACCGAAATACCGTGGCGGAGGGATCTTAGACACGACTGATTCAGATAGCGAATCAGCCCAACCCCACAAGCTTCTACCACCTAAAAAAGATACCATCCTATGGTCCTATTTGTTTTAGACAATGGCGATGCCAACCGCCGCAAGGGGATTCGTCTAATACGAAAAGCCTCGCCTTGGTGAGAAACTCAACCAGGGCTACACCGGAGGAATCCGCCCAAAGTAAGAGAACTTACCTTAAAGGCAGACACCAGCAGCGCAATGATGAAAAAGCTGAAATGGCAGGGTAGTCTATATTTGGCGACATCCAAAACCTCCTGGTGGAACTCTGAAAATGGGAGGAGAGTGCCCAGAGGATAAATAAAAAGGAGGAGTGAAGAAACCGGGTGAAAAAATTAATCCAGCGAGGTAGGAGAAGCAAATGAAAGTGAGAAAAAGTGAGAAAAAGGAGTTACCCAGAATGCATCTGCGCCTAGTCAGGAAGTGCCCCGCCAAGAATAGGATATAAGTGGCTAGGAAGGGGCTAGCAAGACGAGCCCGGGGTCAAATTCCACTAAAGGAACGACGAGGAGTTGAATGAGACCGGTCCCGAGAGCCTCAGACTTCGGGAAAGGGGCGAACACAAAAGATCGCCCAAAGAAGGAGAGGGGCTGGAAATGGCCGCGATTTCCGTAAAACGGCCTGTAACGCCCAAACGAAGGGTCGTAGGTAAAAACCGAGTGGATCCGCCTGCCCTATTTCGTGTATGGGCTTTCCAACGCACCCGGGCTCAAGTCTGTGGGACCTACGGTTCAAAAGTTATGGCCGTCGGAAGTGGACAACTAACCAAAGGTCATCTGTAACGAAGGTTGTAGGTGACAGGAAGGTCCCAGAATGAAAAAATCAAGATCCCAACCCACTAAAGGGAAGACAAGGAATCGAATGGAACCGGTTTCGAGGGCCTCAGATCAAAGGAGGTTACAGGACAAGAATGCGGGCGAAAAGCCTAATGGTCCAACCGCGCCCAGTCAACAGGTCGAAAGCGAAAACCAAGCTAACGTACCCCCCTTAAACCATAAGGGGGCTTTCCAACGCACCCAAGCACCAGACCGTAGGACCTATATTTCCAGAGAGACCGTAACCCCAATCCAAACCGGCCTTCATGGGGGGAGAGATACCCAGGAGAGGGATATAGATGGGGACAAGGTCCAAGGGTAGGGGAGGGGGGTGGAAGGGGAGGGTTAGGGTCCGAGTAGGGTAAAAGTAGTAGTCAGGGTTTTTAGGGTTAGGTACGGGCTCCGGGCCCTTAGGGTCAGGGTTAGGGTTAGGGTAAGGGTTAGGGTTAAGGTTAGGGTTAGGGTTAGGGTTGAGGTTGAGGTTAAGGTTAGGGTTAGGGTAAGGGTTAGGGTTAGGGTTGAGGTTGAGGTTAAGGTTAGGGTTAGGGTAAGGGTTAGGGTAAGGGTCAGGGTTTAGGGTAAGGGCTAGGGTTAGGGTTAGGGTAAGGGTAAGGGTTAGGGTTAGAGTTAGGGTTAAGGTTGGGGTTAGGGTAAGGGTTGGGGTTAGGGTTAGGGTAGGGTTAAGGGTAGGGGCAAAGGTTAGGGTTAGGGTACGGGTACGGGTCCAGGTAAGGGTAGGGGAAGGGTCAGGGTCGGGGTCGGGGGTTAAAGTAAGGGAAGGGGCACAAAGAAGCAAACAAGAGGGTAGGGGTTAAGGTGGGGGTTAGGGTGAGGGCCAAAGTGGGAGGGGGTTTTTTGGTAAGGGTTAGGGTGGGGGCGGGGGTAGGGTCGGAAGAGGGCAAAGGAAGGGAGGTAAGGGGAGGGGGGCAGGGAAGGGGAGGTAGGGGGCAAGAAGGGGATGAACGAGCCCGGAAGGGACATCGTTAAAGAACAAAATCAACCCGGACCAGAAGGGTAACAAAGGGTAAAAACAGGAATTAAAGAATTAAAAAATGAAAAGGAAGGATAGGAAGTCTCAGGTTTGGCCTCCCTGGCGTAATGCAACGTCAAGGAGTAAGCCTCAACATCATCGATCCCATCGTTCCTTCTCACTTTTTAATAGAGAATTTTCTTTAATAGCATAATGCCATTACTAAAACCAAATCCAATTAAACAAATCCAAATCGTAACTAAGTGGTAAACCTAAAGACAGGAAACAACACAAGAGGGGGGGGGGGGGGGGGGGGGGGGGAAAGGGGTAGGGTAGAGGTGCGGACTGGGGTAAGGGTCAAGATGGGGAGAAAACAGGTTAAAGAGGTAGGGGATAAGGTAAAAGAAAGGGTCGGGGGGGGGGGGGGGGGGGGGGGGGGGGGAAAAGGGGGAAAAAAATAGGGTAAGGGTTGGGGTGTGGGGTAGGGGATAAGGTTGGGGTCAGGGTCAAAGTAAAGGTAAGGGTGGGGCAAGGAACGGGGTATAGGCAAGGGGTTGGGGTAAAGAGCAAAGCAAGGGTGGGGGTCGCTAAAGAAAAGAAAGGACGAAAAAAAAGGGGGGGGGGGGGGGGGGGGGGTTTTGGGGGTTTGTTTCCGGGGGGGGGGGCGTAAGGGCAGCGAAGGTGGGTACAAGGGCGTAAAACGGGCTGGGGCAAGGGAAGCTCGTGCTAAGGCGGAAGGGATACGGCTTTGGTTGGCCAGGAAGGAGGGGGGGCCGCCAGGTAGACCAGGGAACTATACAGTGGGCGGGGTGGGGTTTTGGGGGGGGTTTTTTTTGGGGGGGGGGGGGGCGTAAGGGCAGCGAAGGTGGGTACAAGGGCGTAAAACGGGCTGGGGCAAGGGAAGCTCGTGCTAAGGCGGAAGGGGTACGGTTTTGGTTGGCCAGGAAGGAGGGGGGGCCCGCCAGGCAGACCAGGGAACTAAACAGTGGGCGGGGTGGGGAATAAGGTGAAGGTTTGTCAGGGGTAACCACCGAGGAGATCAACGGGAGAAGGTCCAAGTGGGGAGATCAACGGGAGAAGGTCCAAGTGAAGGAACAAAAACAAAGGGCGGAGTACAGGGGTCCAGGTCCGTGTAGAGGTCATGAGGAGGGAATGAGGGGCTATGGTGAAAAAACTTTATGGAGGGCGAGGAACGGTCCCGAGGTGAAAATCGGTAAAAATTAATGAGCAAGAAACCTGGAATTGAGACCCCTTGGGATCCTGGAGTCCAGCCGCTGGATCCAAAGTTGCTCCTCCCTCCTCCGCCTCCCTGTGGTCCAGTTAGGGTTGTGTGCCAGGGGCCTAAGAGAAAGATGTTGAGTGCCATGCTCCCTAAAATGATTGCCGAGGGGCGTCTGGTTGCGTCCGCTGCTGATGGCCGAGAGATGTAAAGAGCGCCTCATCGAAAGGGAGTTGGATGTTTCACCCACGTAAACCATACCACACTTCTTGCATTGTAGAAGATAGACACAATTCCTTGAGGAGAGGGGGATGCCCCTAGGAAGCGGGTATCGTGCCCGTGTGGTTGGGTTACGCACCCATTCTTGTTGACGTCTGGGTGGTTTGTGTCTTTTTAGGTTTGGCAGCTTCGAGGACACGAGGAGATCTTGGAGGTTTGGATTCCTCTTGAAGGCCGACACAATCCTGGATTCTTCCGGAAGGGGAAGGCTGTCCAGGGCTTCCCCAAAGTTATGTTTGATCTGGGAGAGGACCTTGGACGAGAAGGCCGAGTAAACAGCCACGATGGGGATGATTTTTGGAGGAGGAGCAGCAGGCACTTCAGTGGCCGAGGACGAACTCCAGTCCGTGTATACCATCCTGAGGAAGCTTCTACTGTAACCCCTCCGTACAAGGGCCCTGAAGAGGATACGGGATGCTTCCAATCGGTCCCTCTCCTTGGAACAAATCCTCCTATACCTCGTCAGCTGTGACTTGAGGATGCCCTTAAAGGTGTGTGGGGGGTGGAAGCTGCCCTTGTGTAGCAAGGCATGTGTGTCAGTTGGTTTGAAGAATACTTTGGATTCTAAGTGACTACCATCGCCGCCCCTAAAAACTGTAACATCAAGGAAGTCCACTGAGACCGTGCTGCAGGAGATTGTGAGACGGATGGAGGGGTGGTGCGCATTTAGGGTTGCAACCCAGGCCTGAAGGTCCTCTGGCGAATGAGGCCATACTCCCCAGATGTCGTCTAAGTAACGGAAATAATGAGAGGGATGTAATGGGGTTTTAACTGCTAAGGATTCTTCCCACTCCGCCATATAAATATTGGCATAAGCCGGCGCGAACTTCTTGCCCATGGCCGTGCCCCTCACTTGGAGATACCATTTCTCATCAAAAGTGAAATCATTCCTGGTGAGGCTAAGCTCCAGAAGGCTAAGGAGATGTTCACAAGGCCTAACGGGGTCCGGAAACCTCTCAAAACATCTCTCGACTGCTGAGAGACCCCGATCTGTCTCTATGTTGGTATATAGACTTTCAACGTCCATTGTAAAAAGAATGTCCGAATCCGAGAGTGAGATGTCCTTAATTTTGGCCAGAAAGTCTGGAGTGTCCCTGATGTAACTGGGATGTTTGACAGACAGCGGGTTCAGGTAGAAATCCAGAAAGGCAGCGATGTGATAGCTCTCGCTACTGCAGTCAGAGACTATCGGGCGGCCTGGGGGCATGCAACCCGGAACAGTCCATGCAGACGGTGCCTTGTGGATCTTTGGAAGGAGATAGAGGTGACGGGGACGAGGCTTGTCTGAGCTGGAGAGATACTCCAATTGTTTGGCGTTGATGGAGCCATTGGCATGCATGTCCAATAGGACCTCTCGGAACAGAGGAATGGAATCCGGGTAGACAGGGCCATCCAGGGGTCGGTAGTGTTCCCTCTTATTAAGCTGCCTATAGGCCTCATGAACGTAGGAAGATCTGTCCATAATAACCACCATGGATCCCTTGTCCGCAGGCTTGATGACAATGGACAGGTTGTTGGCCAGGGACTGTACCGCCTCCCATTCCGATTGGATGAGGTTATTGTGTAAGTTGGGGAGCAGAGGGGAGGACTCGGAGAGGGACCTCTGGTCCACCTCCATCAACTCCCATAAGGCCGGCGGAAGGAGGTGAGGTTCCGGCTCCCAGAGGGAAGGTAATTGAAAAGTGGGAACGGGGACCCCCAGGTCCGGTTCTCCGGCGTAATGAATAAGCAGCTTCAACCGCCGGTGGTATGCGGTGAGCTCAACGTCCCTCGGGGACGGGGTATGGGTCTTATTCCCATAGATGGGGATAAAGGAGAGGCCTTTTGAGATGAGGGAAACCTGTGGTTGGGTCAATACTAAGGTTTCAGACAAGTTGAGTACGCCAGTATCCAACGGAACCTCACATGATACTGGCGCGGCTAGTTTAAAGGGGCTTTCCAGGATTCCCAGATGGCTTTGGCCGTCTCTGGGGTCCAGTGGATCTTATCCTGTTGTACGAAGAACCCGGAACCCAGTCGAGTGGGCAAGAACTCCGGGCGGGTCCGGATAACCCCATTGAGGACCGACAGGTTCTTTTGGACTTGAGGTGGGAGCGCCCTGGAGTGGAGGACGGATGGTAGATGAATCGAAGCGTTCGGAAAGGCCGAATGCGCGGCACCCAGCAAACGGGAAACCAGGTTGGTGAGGAGGGAGGGATTGCCCTGCTCTTTGTTATTAATCCCGAAGGAGAGAAGGACCCTCTGTACCTCTGGCGATGTCGGGGTGTGGTGTTTCAGGATATGTGTTGCATGGGCAAGGGAGGCTCCTGGATAGGAATCAACCTGGATCCGTCCATCGGGAATCAATGGGAACCTAGATAGGTTGGAATCCCCCATAATGATAACCTTTCGTACCGGGGTCAGGTACCAGTTGCGGTATTTATCGGAGTGATGTTCGTGCCTAGTGAACGCCGGGGTGTCTGCAGCCGCAGGGACCGGGGAGGCAGGAGGACTTTCCTCGAACATTAAATCAAAATTGACGGGTGGGTCGGAAGGAGGGATTGGTGATGTCCCCCTGACCAGTCTAGGTCTGGAATGGGGGGAAGAATCCTCTGGCGAAGGACCGGGACGCTTCCTGCGAAGGGAGGGCCGTGAATCCTCCTGCGGACTAACAAGCTGGACCCCGGGAGGTGCGTGAGAAAAGTGAAACTCCCCCTGTGGGTCCACATAGGTGGAGAGGGGCTTGGAGAGGGGCTTGAGACGGAACTGATGCCCGCGGTACGGGAGGGATGGTCCGGGCCGGAAGGATTCCGCCAATTCCTCAGACAACAGATCCGTCGCCAATTCTGGGGGAGGCTCCTGTGCGCGGTTCGGGAGGGACGGCGCGGGCCGGTGGGATTCCGCCAAATCCCCAGCCAAAACCGTCGGCAAATCCGGGAAAGGCTCCTGTAGGACCCGGGAAGCATCCAAAAAGGAAAATTGCCGGGCCTTTTGGAGAACTTCCAGAGGGATGTCAGGGTTACTCTGGAGGGCCCAACTCGAAGCCTGAAACCAAGCCTGGTTCAGATCGGCGGGGTCCAGGGTAGGGAGGGTGGAAATCAAGCTAGATTCCACTTGCTCAAGGGTCTCAAGGGCTTTGATGTATCTCAAGAAGAGCCGGGAGAACACCAGCAGGTGTGGAGGTTTCCGGGAAGAATCGTCCGCCATAGCTGTAAAAACAGAAAAGGAAGGACCAAATCAGCAAGGTAAAGGCCGAGAAGGAGGAGGGGCAAAACAAGGGAATGGAGCGAAGTGGCGCTCAAAGGGGAGAGAAGGTCCCAACGGAACAGGACTGTACTACGGACCAGGATAAGGTGAATGAGGAGGAAAACCAACGAACCATGGTCAAAATAAAGAGGACATTACTGAAGGAGCAACAAAAATAGGGAGAAAAGACTAGGTTTACTTTTCATCCTACATTCTTCTAGGGTAAAGGTTAGGGTTAGGAACTAACGGGAAACTATGGTAAGGAAATAGGGGAACCTGGAGACAAGAACCGAGGTAATGCCGAGGTCTAAATGGGTATGAAAATAATCCCACGAATGAAGTAAGGAAAATATTATTACTGCTACTGGGAAAATGGAAGTGAAGAAAGTAAGTGATAGGAAAGGAGGAGAAAAGAGGGAAAAAGACAAAAAGGTCAGGAAAAGAAAGGAGCTAATTCCTCACAGTATGTCCCCCGAAATCCATCGAAGCCAAATGTAAGGAAAAAGCCTAAAAGGACCGGGAGGGGTCATAAGGAGCTCAGTTTCCCCCGGAAAACCCAGACCAAGGCCGAGGTCACACGGGATTTGGAACGAGGAAGACATCCAATGTGGGAAAATAAGAAAAGTCCCGCCCAACAAATCTACTGAACAGTGGTTATTCACTTCACAGCCAACAAGCCACTGCAATCAGTGGTAACCCAATTAAGAGTGATGCGAGAAGGGCAAAGGTTTCACCACTGGTTGTGAAAGGAAAGGGAGAAGGAAGGGTTAGAAGTGGTTACTCACATCACACCAACCAGCCACTGCAATCAGTGGTAACCCAATTAAGAGTGATACGAGAAGGGCAAAGGTTTCACCACCTCTAGTTTTGAAGTGTCTGAATAGAAAACGCATAACCCCCAGAGTGTTAAGAGCAGACCAGAGAAGGTGAATGACAAGAGGCAAATTCCACACATATATCCCCCGAAGTCCATCGAAGCTAAATGCGAGGAAAAAGCCTGAAAGACCCCAAGAAAAGGGTCACAGGGAGCTCAATTTCAATCCCACAATGTAGACCCGAAATCCATCGAAGCCATTTGGGAACGAAACGAGGAAGACATCCAATGTGGGAAACAAAAAAGACATCCAATGCGGGAAAAAAAAGGGGGGGGATTAGGAGAGGAGAGGTTATGGCTTGTCATTCAAACTACAAAACTGCAAGATAGGGACAGAGAAAGAGTTGAGTGAGGTTCAAGTACAATAAATTAAAACTAAATTAGGTTTTGAAATGTCTAAATAAAATGGCAGATCACCCTTCCTCAGAGGGTAAAGAAAAGACCAGAGTTGGTGAAAAAGAAAGAGACTAATTCCACACATATATCCCCCGAAATCCATCGAAGCTAAATGCCAGGAAAAAGTCTGAAAAACCCCCAAGAAGAGGGTCACAAGAGGGCTCAGTTTCTGATAGAAACGAGGAAGACGTCCAATGTGGGAAAACAAAGAATCCCCACCAGAAGCAGGCAGGAACGAAACTGCACTCAAGGGAGTGGGGGAGATGCAATGGACACTCGGACAGTACCCATTGACCAAGGATCCGGCGGGTTAGGTTTGTGAATAGTTATTGAAGCGCAAGCCCCGCAGCAACCTAACGACGGCCACAGTTGTATAGCTTGAACACCAGGGTGCACCACGAAACCAATGAAGGAATCGTAGCTGACGTGTGATGCAAGCAACACGAATCACGCTCTCATTGAAAATCAAGGGCTGCCGAATCCGCACTAACTCCCATAGGGGTGAAAAAGAGGGGAGGAGAGGAATAAAGCCTGTAGGACAAGCTTAGAGAACAGGTTATGGTTAGTAATTAACTCTAACTCCAAATAAAGGTAAGGACTTAGGTTTAGGTATAGTAGTCTACGTTTTAGGGATAGAAGGGTCTAGGTTAGGTTTAGGTATAGTAAACCGAGATTTAGGTTTAGAGTAAGGGTTTGGGTTAGGCATAGGTATATTAGTCTGTAAATTTAGGTTTAGGATAAGGGTTTGGGTTAGGCTTAGGTATAAGTAATTAAGGTTTAGGTTAAGGTGAGAAATAAATATAAAAGACTTGGCCACTAAGCCTTACATTAAGACTATGCTAACTAATATATTAGTGGCCTGCTACAGATTTTGTGGGCAATAAGGTCTAAAGGTTATTAAAACAGCTAAATATTGGAACACAATCATCAGTAGTTACCCAGACGTCAAAGGGTGTTTCGGCCAAACAACTATACACCCTCGGCCTGGGCAGGCCCACCAGGAGTGATCAAATCCCGGTGTGTGTTCCTCCGGGTCAATGGAGCATATTGGGCCTAGAAGAGCAACATTTGGACTAATTTGACCTCTTTTACTGGGAAACCTACAAGGGGCCTAACCTAAGAGAGCCTAAACAGGAGCGCCTGTGAAACCGTATGAAAAGGCAAAATCGCAAGGGTGGACGAGCAAAGAGTACTAATGAAACTGGGAACCTGAATACAGGATAAATTGACTACCAAAGCCCCAAAAGGGCAAGGAGAATACCCGCCAAGGCGGGAAGGGAAAGGACTGCCAGTTGAAAGGAGACAAGATCCCCCAAGGATGATACCACCTTCAAGGACCGACAGCGTTCGCTCACCGCTGAGACGACCATAACCGCTATCCAATCCGCATCCCGGGAAGGTCCAAGGAATCCACCCAAAAGCCACCAGGGTATATATCAACGTATATTCCCAGAAGGAAGAACATCAATATAACCACTTAGGTATACTCAAGAGCAGAAACCAAAACCGGAGCGACCATGGGACTCCAACCGAGGGGAGAGTGGGGGCTCATCAAACGTATATCCCAGAAGGGAGAACATTCAGAAAAGACCCCAGCCCAACCAACGCTCAGACAACCATGGGTGTACCACAATGTATATTCCCAGAGGAAGAACACTGATCATACACACCGGTCGAACACAACCAACAGAGCACACTCACCGCTGAGATTCCGCCTCTGACCGAGAAGTGAAGGGGAACCAAACCCAGGAAAGGGCCTCCAACGAAGAAGTGTGTGGTGCGACGGAGTAGCTAAGCTCCAGAGGAAACGGGCCGCGATAAAGGTCCGCTAGGCCTGGACCACTCTCCCTGGTGCACAAGGATCCAAAACGGATCCCAGGGGAGCCGCATACTCACCTGGGTGCCCATGTCGCGAAAGGTGCCGCTGGAGCCAGCTGGTACACCCTGAACAAAGGCCTGAAGAGCTAATCAGTACTCACCGAGTCGGGATATAAATCCAACAGCGTGGTTGAAGGTCCGAGAAGTCAGGAACAAGTCGAGAACTGGGAAGGTGAGAGGAAAAAGGGGTGAGAGAGAGAAGGGTAAAGGAAAAGGGAGTGAGGGACGGAGGGGTAAGGGAGGGGTAGGGAGGGGTAAGGGGAGGGAATGACCAACCGGAGTGGCCAAACCCAGAAACTCAGGGGTTCCGAGGGTACCCCAGATAGCCTCCCCCCAAGAAAGCGCCCAGGACTAGCCACGACAAAGCCGTGCCGCCCCAGTTGCCCCAAGGGGTTTTCGAGGACCAGGCTCAGCACCGAGAAAACGGTGCCTACCCAGTCCCCAGGATGCCAACGGGGTGTGACCAACAGCCTCCCCCCAAGGGTCGACCAGAATAAGCTCCGAGGAGCGGAGCCCACCCAGTCATAATATCCCAAGGGGTACTTAGGGGACAGAGTAAAAACCCGCCGGGGCGGGGTCACTCTGGCCCCGAGGATGCCATTGGAGAACCAACGAGACCAACTCCAAGGACACCAGGACCCTAGAACCAAGGTGGGCACCGACGTGCACCCAGAGCCTCCCCCCAAGTAGGGTCAAGGACCAGCCACGACCGAGCGTTGCCTTCCCAGCCACTACTAGAGGTTTTACGGGGACCAAGGCCAGCCCCGACTAGGCGTTGCCTCCCTGATCCCCAGGATGCCCTGGATAAACGTCCCATACCCAACCGAGGTAACCAGAGACAGGAGGCCTCCCGGGCCACAGTATCAGCGGTAGCCTCCCCTCGAACAGGGCAAATGGGACCAGCTCCGACAAGCGAAGTCGTCCCCATCAGCCCCAGAGGTTTTGTGGGGCCAGGGATAGCTACACATGGGCGCAGCCACCCCAAGCCCCCGGATGCTACCGGAAGATCACCATGGACCAGCTCAGAGAATCCCCCCCCTGGACAACCAGTACTACACCCGTCAGAGTGGAGCCATCAGGTCATGCAAGGAGTTCGGGGGCCAGGCCAACACTGACAAGCAGCGAGACCCAACGACCCTAGGGTCCCCAGAGGGCACTGAGAGGAAGGGAGGGGGGGGGGGGGGGGTTTGGGTGGGGGGGGCAAGAAGAAGGAGGGGTAGGGGAGGGGAGAAGGAAGGCAGGGAAAGAGGAAGCACGACCACTTCCTGGAATGGCACTTTCACCGAAATACCGTGGCGGAGGGATCTTAGACACGACTGATTCAGATAGCGAATCAGCCCAACCCCACAAGCTTCTACCACCTAAAAAAGATACCATCCTATGGTCCTATTTGTTTTAGACAATGGCGATGCCAACCGCCGCAAGGGGATTCGTCTAATACGAAAAGCCTCGCCTTGGTGAGAAACTCAACCAGGGCTACACCGGAGGAATCCGCCCAAAGTAAGAGAACTTACCTTAAAGGCAGACACCAGCAGCGCAATGATGAAAAAGCTGAAATGGCAGGGTAGTCTATATTTGGCGACATCCAAAACCTCCTGGTGGAACTCTGAAAATGGGAGGAGAGTGCCCAGAGGATAAATAAAAAGGAGGAGTGAAGAAACCGGGTGAAAAAATTAATCCAGCGAGGTAGGAGAAGCAAATGAAAGTGAGAAAAAGTGAGAAAAAGGAGTTACCCAGAATGCATCTGCGCCTAGTCAGGAAGTGCCCCGCCAAGAATAGGATATAAGTGGCTAGGAAGGGGCTAGCAAGACGAGCCCGGGGTCAAATTCCACTAAAGGAACGACGAGGAGTTGAATGAGACCGGTCCCGAGAGCCTCAGACTTCGGGAAAGGGGCGAACACAAAAGATCGCCCAAAGAAGGAGAGGGGCTGGAAATGGCCGCGATTTCCGTAAAACGGCCTGTAACGCCCAAACGAAGGGTCGTAGGTAAAAACCGAGTGGATCCGCCTGCCCTATTTCGTGTATGGGCTTTCCAACGCACCCGGGCTCAAGTCTGTGGGACCTACGGTTCAAAAGTTATGGCCGTCGGAAGTGGACAACTAACCAAAGGTCATCTGTAACGAAGGTTGTAGGTGACAGGAAGGTCCCAGAATGAAAAAATCAAGATCCCAACCCACTAAAGGGAAGACAAGGAATCGAATGGAACCGGTTTCGAGGGCCTCAGATCAAAGGAGGTTACAGGACAAGAATGCGGGCGAAAAGCCTAATGGTCCAACCGCGCCCAGTCAACAGGTCGAAAGCGAAAACCAAGCTAACGTACCCCCCTTAAACCATAAGGGGGCTTTCCAACGCACCCAAGCACCAGACCGTAGGACCTATATTTCCAGAGAGACCGTAACCCCAATCCAAACCGGCCTTCATGGGGGGAGAGATACCCAGGAGAGGGATATAGATGGGGACAAGGTCCAAGGGTAGGGGAGGGGGGTGGAAGGGGAGGGTTAGGGTCCGAGTAGGGTAAAAGTAGTAGTCAGGGTTTTTAGGGTTAGGTACGGGCTCCGGGCCCTTAGGGTCAGGGTTAGGGTTAGGGTAAGGGTTAGGGTTAAGGTTAGGGTTAGGGTTAGGGTTGAGGTTGAGGTTAAGGTTAGGGTTAGGGTAAGGGTTAGGGTTAGGGTTGAGGTTGAGGTTAAGGTTAGGGTTAGGGTAAGGGTTAGGGTAAGGGTCAGGGTTTAGGGTAAGGGCTAGGGTTAGGGTTAGGGTAAGGGTAAGGGTTAGGGTTAGAGTTAGGGTTAAGGTTGGGGTTAGGGTAAGGGTTGGGGTTAGGGTTAGGGTAGGGTTAAGGGTAGGGGCAAAGGTTAGGGTTAGGGTACGGGTACGGGTCCAGGTAAGGGTAGGGGAAGGGTCAGGGTCGGGGTCGGGGGTTAAAGTAAGGGAAGGGGCACAAAGAAGCAAACAAGAGGGTAGGGGTTAAGGTGGGGGTTAGGGTGAGGGCCAAAGTGGGAGGGGGTTTTTTGGTAAGGGTTAGGGTGGGGGCGGGGGTAGGGTCGGAAGAGGGCAAAGGAAGGGAGGTAAGGGGAGGGGGGCAGGGAAGGGGAGGTAGGGGGCAAGAAGGGGATGAACGAGCCCGGAAGGGACATCGTTAAAGAACAAAATCAACCCGGACCAGAAGGGTAACAAAGGGTAAAAACAGGAATTAAAGAATTAAAAAATGAAAAGGAAGGATAGGAAGGGTTAGGGTTAGGGTTAGGGTTAGGGTTAGGGTTAGGGTTAGGGTTAGGGGTTAGGTTTGTGAAAAGTTATTGAAGCGCAAGCCCCGTAGCAACCTAACGACGGCCACAGTTGTATAGCTTGAACACCAGGGTGCACCACGAAACCAATGAAGGAATCGTAGCTGACGTGTGATGCAAGCAACACGAATCACGCTCTCATTGAAAATCAAGGGCTGCCGAATCCGCACTAACTCCCATAGGGGTGAAAAAGAGGGGAGGAGAGGAATAAAGCCTGTAGGACAAGCTTAGAGAAAGGGTTATGGTTAGTAATTAACTGTAAATTCAGGATAAAATATTAAGGTAACAGTAAAGGTTAGGACTTAGGTTTAGGTAAAATAGTCTACGTTTTAGGGTTAGAGCAAGGGTCTAGGTTAGGTTTAGGTATAGTAATCCGAGATTTAGGTTTAGAGTAAGGGTTTGGGTTAGGTATAGTAGCCTGTAATTTTAGGTTTAGAATGAGGATTTGGGTTAGGTTTAGGTATAATGGATAACGATTTAAGGTTGAGGTTAAGGTGAGATATTAATTTAAGAGACTTGGCCACTAAGCCTTACATTATTACTATGCTAACTAAGATATAACAGGTCTGCTATAGATTTGGTGGGCCATAAGGGTTAGGGTTAGGGTTAGGGTTAGGGTTAGGGTTAGGGGTTAGGGTTAGGGTTAGGGTTAGGGTTAGGGTTAGGGGTTAGGGTTAGGGTTAGGGTTAGGGTTAGGGTTAGGGTTAGGGTTAGGGTTAGGGGTTAGGGTTAGGGTTAGGGTTAGGGTTAGGGTTAGGGTTAGGTTTGTGAAAAGTTATTGAAGCGCAAGCCCCGTAGCAACCTAACGACGGCCACAGTTGTATAGCTTGAACACCAGGGTGCACCACGAAACCAATGAAGGAATCGTAGCTGACGTGTGATGCAAGCAACACGAATCACGCTCTCATTGAAAATCAAGGGCTGCCGAATCCGCACTAACTCCCATAGGGGTAAAAAAGAGGGGAGAAAGAGGAAGAAAGCCTGTAGGACAAGCTTAGAGAACAGGTTATGGTTAGTAATTAACTGTAAATTCAGGATAAAATATTAAGGTAACAGTAAAGGTTAGGACTTAGGTTTAGGTACAGTAGTCTACGTTTTAGGGTTAGAGCAAGGGTCTAGGTTAGGTTTAGGTATAGTAATCCGAGATTTAGGTTTAGAGTAAGGGTTTGGGTTAGGTTTAGTTACAGTAGCCTGTAATTTTAGGTTTAGAATGAGGATTTGGGTTAGGTTTAGGTATAATGGATAACGATTTAAGGTTGAGGTTAAGGTGAGATATTAATTTAAGAGACTTGGCCACTAAGCCTTACATTATTACTATGCTAACTAAGATATAACAGGTCTGCTATAGATTTGGTGGGCCATAAGGTCTAAAGATTATTAAACAGCTAAATATTGGAACACAATCATCAGTAGTAACCCAGACGTCAACGGATGTTTCGACCATACAACTATACACCCTCGGTCTGGGCTGGTCCACCAGGAGAGATCAAGTCCCAGTGTGTGTTCCTCAGGGTCAATCAGACAGTTTTAGACTTAAAGGTGTATTGAGAGCTATGTTTTAATCTATTTTGAAGTGAAATCTGCAAGGGGATTAACTCATATGATTAACCTAACGTTTTAAAGGGTATTAACCAGTAATTACTATAACCATAAGAATATTGAATACCTATTATTAAAGAAACAAACCTGATCCGCTGGTCTTCATGGGTCGCTCCTGGGTCTCCATGTGTGACATCAGTGGCAACTCCACGTCCATTGGATGGTCCGGGAAGTCAAACTGGTAGTTATTTCAGTAGTAAATAAACTAATATTAAGACCGAGATGCAATTAAAATCTAATAAAAGAAGCCAAAAGCAAAACTACAATTACCGACTGCTGCTAGATTTAACGAAACGGAATAAGGGGATTAGCGAACGCTAAGAAACAAAAAGCTGAGTGTAGGTCGCTCCTCCTGTGCATGTCTCCTCCATGGCTCCACCGGTCTTCTGGTCATCTTGAGAGGTGTGAAGCTCCTTTTATAATATAAGCCCCGCCCTCTACAATTAGGATTTGCTAGGTTTACTAGTTTTGAAGTGTCTGAATATAGAACAAGCATAACCCCCAGAGCGTTAAGAAAAGACCAGAGATGGTGAATGACAAGAGGCAAATTCCACACATATATCCCCCGAAGTCCATCGAAGCTAAATGTGAGGAAAAAGCCTGAAAAACCCCAAGAAAAGGGTCACAGGGAGCTCAATTTCACTCCCACAATGTAGACCCGAAATCCATCGAAGCCATTTGGGAACGAAACGAGGAAGACATCCAATGTGGGAAACAAAAAAGACATCCCATGCGGGGAAAAAAAAGGGGATTAGGAGAGGAGAGGTTATAGCTTGTCATCCAAACCATAAAAACTGTAACTTAGGGTCAGAGCAAGAGTTGAGTTAGGTTTAAGTACAATTAGATTTAACGAAACGGAATAAGGGGATTAGCAAACGCCAAGAAACAAAAAGCTGAGTGTAGGTCGCTCCTCCTGTGCATGTCTCCTCCATGGCTCCACCGGTCTTCTGGTCATCTTGAGAGGTGTGAAGCTCCTTTTATAATATAAGCCCCGCCCTCTACAATTAGGATTTGCTAGGTTTACTAGTTTTGAAGTGTCTGAATATAGAACAAGCATAACCCCCAGAGCGTTAAGAAAAGACCAGAGATGGTGAATGACAAGAGGCAAATTCCACACATATATCCCCCGAAGTCCATCGAAGCTAAATGTGAGGAAAAAGCCTGAAAAACCCCAAGAAAAGGGTCACAGGGAGCTCAATTTCACTCCCACAATGTAGACCCGAAATCCATCGAAGCCATTTGGGAACGAAACGAGGAAGACATCCAATGTGGGAAACAAAAAAGACATCCAATGCGGGAAAAAAAGGGGATTAGGAGAGGAGAGGTTATAGCTTGTCATCCAAACCATAATACTGTAACTTAGGGTCAGAGCAAGAGTTGAGTTAGGTTTAAAGTACAATAAATTAAATCTAAATTAGGTTTTGAAATGTTTAAATAATATGGCAGATCACCCTTCCTCAGAGGGTAAAGAAAAGACCAGAGTTGGTGAAAAAGAAAGAGACTAATTCCACACATATATCCCCCGAAATCCATCGAAGCTAAATGCCAGGAAAAAGTCTGAAAACCCCCAAGAAGAGGGTCACAAGAGAGCTCAGTTTCCGATAGAAACGAGGAAGACGTCCAATGTGGGAAAACAAAGAATCCCCACCAGAAGCAGGCAGGAACTAAACTACACCCGAGGAGGTGGGGGAGATGCAATGGACACTCGGACAGTACCCATTGACCAAGGATCCGGCGGGTTAGGTTTGTGAAAAGTTATTGAAGCGCAAGCCCCGTAGCAACCTAACGACGGCCACAGTTGTATAGCTTGAACACCAGGGTGCACCACGAAACCAATGAAGGAATCGTAGCTGACGTGTGATGCAAGCAACACGAATCACGCTCTCATTGAAAATCAAGGGCTGCCGAATCCGCACTAACTCCCATAGGGGTAAAAAAGAGGGGAGAAAGAGGAAGAAAGCCTGTAGGACAAGCTTAGAGAACAGGTTATGGTTAGTAATTAACTGTAAATTCAGGATAAAATATTAAGGTAACAGTAAAGGTTAGGACTTAGGTTTAGGTACAGTAGTCTACGTTTTAGGGTTAGAGCAAGGGTCTAGGTTAGGTTTAGGTATAGTAATCCGAGATTTAGGTTTAGAGTAAGGGTTTGGGTTAGGTTTAGTTACAGTAGCCTGTAATTTTAGGTTTAGAATGAGGATTTGGGTTAGGTTTAGGTATAATGGATAACGATTTAAGGTTGAGGTTAAGGTGAGATATTAATTTAAGAGACTTGGCCACTAAGCCTTACATTATTACTATGCTAACTAAGATATAACAGGTCTGCTATAGATTTGGTGGGCCATAAGGTCTAAAGATTATTAAACAGCTAAATATTGGAACACAATCATCAGTAGTAACCCAGACGTCAACGGATGTTTCGACCATACAACTATACACCCTCGGTCTGGGCTGGTCCACCAGGAGAGATCAAGTCCCAGTGTGTGTTCCTCAGGGTCAATCAGACAGTTTTAGACTTAAAGGTGTATTGAGAGCTATGTTTTAATCTATTTTGAAGTGAAATCTGCAAGGGGATTAACTCATATGATTAACCTAACGTTTTAAAGGGTATTAACCAGTAATTACTATAACCATAAGAATATTGAATACCTATTATTAAAGAAACAAACCTGATCCGCTGGTCTTCATGGGTCGCTCCTGGGTCTCCATGTGTGACATCAGTGGCAACTCCACGTCCATTGGATGGTCCGGGAAGTCAAACTGGTAGTTATTTCAGTAGTAAATAAACTAATATTAAGACCGAGATGCAATTAAAATCTAATAAAAGAAGCCAAAAGCAAAACTACAATTACCGACTGCTGCTAGATTTAACGAAACGGAATAAGGGGATTAGCGAACGCTAAGAAACAAAAAGCTGAGTGTAGGTCGCTCCTCCTGTGCATGTCTCCTCCATGGCTCCACCGGTCTTCTGGTCATCTTGAGAGGTGTGAAGCTCCTTTTATAATATAAGCCCCGCCCTCTACAATTAGGATTTGCTAGGTTTACTAGTTTTGAAGTGTCTGAATATAGAACAAGCATAACCCCCAGAGCGTTAAGAAAAGACCAGAGATGGTGAATGACAAGAGGCAAATTCCACACATATATCCCCCGAAGTCCATCGAAGCTAAATGTGAGGAAAAAGCCTGAAAAACCCCAAGAAAAGGGTCACAGGGAGCTCAATTTCACTCCCACAATGTAGACCCGAAATCCATCGAAGCCATTTGGGAACGAAACGAGGAAGACATCCAATGTGGGAAACAAAAAAGACATCCCATGCGGGGAAAAAAAAGGGGATTAGGAGAGGAGAGGTTATAGCTTGTCATCCAAACCATAAAAACTGTAACTTAGGGTCAGAGCAAGAGTTGAGTTAGGTTTAAGTACAATTAGATTTAACGAAACGGAATAAGGGGATTAGCAAACGCCAAGAAACAAAAAGCTGAGTGTAGGTCGCTCCTCCTGTGCATGTCTCCTCCATGGCTCCACCGGTCTTCTGGTCATCTTGAGAGGTGTGAAGCTCCTTTTATAATATAAGCCCCGCCCTCTACAATTAGGATTTGCTAGGTTTACTAGTTTTGAAGTGTCTGAATATAGAACAAGCATAACCCCCAGAGCGTTAAGAAAAGACCAGAGATGGTGAATGACAAGAGGCAAATTCCACACATATATCCCCCGAAGTCCATCGAAGCTAAATGTGAGGAAAAAGCCTGAAAAACCCCAAGAAAAGGGTCACAGGGAGCTCAATTTCACTCCCACAATGTAGACCCGAAATCCATCGAAGCCATTTGGGAACGAAACGAGGAAGACATCCAATGTGGGAAACAAAAAAGACATCCAATGCGGGAAAAAAAGGGGATTAGGAGAGGAGAGGTTATAGCTTGTCATCCAAACCATAATACTGTAACTTAGGGTCAGAGCAAGAGTTGAGTTAGGTTTAAAGTACAATAAATTAAATCTAAATTAGGTTTTGAAATGTTTAAATAATATGGCAGATCACCCTTCCTCAGAGGGTAAAGAAAAGACCAGAGTTGGTGAAAAAGAAAGAGACTAATTCCACACATATATCCCCCGAAATCCATCGAAGCTAAATGCCAGGAAAAAGTCTGAAAACCCCCAAGAAGAGGGTCACAAGAGAGCTCAGTTTCCGATAGAAACAAGGAAGACGTCCAATGTGGGAAAACAAAGAATCCCCACCAGAAGCAGGCAGGAACTAAACTACACCCGAGGAGGTGGGGGAGATGCAATGGACACTCGGACAGTACCCATTGACCAAGGATCCGGCGGGTTAGGTTTGTGAAAAGTTATTGAAGCGCAAGCCCCGTAGCAACCTAACGACGGCCACAGTTGTATAGCTTGAACACCAGGGTGCACCACGAAACCAATGAAGGAATCGTAGCTGACGTGTGATGCAAGCAACACGAATCACGCTCTCATTGAAAATCAAGGGCTGCCGAATCCGCACTAACTCCCATAGGGGTAAAAAAGAGGGGAGAAAGAGGAAGAAAGCCTGTAGGACAAGCTTAGAGAACAGGTTATGGTTAGTAATTAACTGTAAATTCAGGATAAAATATTAAGGTAACAGTAAAGGTTAGGACTTAGGTTTAGGTACAGTAGTCTACGTTTTAGGGTTAGAGCAAGGGTCTAGGTTAGGTTTAGGTATAGTAATCCGAGATTTAGGTTTAGAGTAAGGGTTTGGGTTAGGTTTAGTTACAGTAGCCTGTAATTTTAGGTTTAGAATGAGGATTTGGGTTAGGTTTAGGTATAATGGATAACGATTTAAGGTTGAGGTTAAGGTGAGATATTAATTTAAGAGACTTGGCCACTAAGCCTTACATTATTACTATGCTAACTAAGATATAACAGGTCTGCTATAGATTTGGTGGGCCATAAGGTCTAAAGATTATTAAACAGCTAAATATTGGAACACAATCATCAGTAGTAACCCAGACGTCAACGGATGTTTCGACCATACAACTATACACCCTCGGTCTGGGCTGGTCCACCAGGAGAGATCAAGTCCCAGTGTGTGTTCCTCAGGGTCAATCAGACAGTTTTAGACTTAAAGGTGTATTGAGAGCTATGTTTTAATCTATTTTGAAGTGAAATCTGCAAGGGGATTAACTCATATGATTAACCTAACGTTTTAAAGGGTATTAACCAGTAATTACTATAACCATAAGAATATTGAATACCTATTATTAAAGAAACAAACCTGATCCGCTGGTCTTCATGGGTCGCTCCTGGGTCTCCATGTGTGACATCAGTGGCAACTCCACGTCCATTGGATGGTCCGGGAAGTCAAACTGGTAGTTATTTCAGTAGTAAATAAACTAATATTAAGACCGAGATGCAATTAAAATCTAATAAAAGAAGCCAAAAGCAAAACTACAATTACCGACTGCTGCTAGATTTAACGAAACGGAATAAGGGGATTAGCGAACGCTAAGAAACAAAAAGCTGAGTGTAGGTCGCTCCTCCTGTGCATGTCTCCTCCATGGCTCCACCGGTCTTCTGGTCATCTTGAGAGGTGTGAAGCTCCTTTTATAATATAAGCCCCGCCCTCTACAATTAGGATTTGCTAGGTTTACTAGTTTTGAAGTGTCTGAATATAGAACAAGCATAACCCCCAGAGCGTTAAGAAAAGACCAGAGATGGTGAATGACAAGAGGCAAATTCCACACATATATCCCCCGAAGTCCATCGAAGCTAAATGTGAGGAAAAAGCCTGAAAAACCCCAAGAAAAGGGTCACAGGGAGCTCAATTTCACTCCCACAATGTAGACCCGAAATCCATCGAAGCCATTTGGGAACGAAACGAGGAAGACATCCAATGTGGGAAACAAAAAAGACATCCCATGCGGGGAAAAAAAAGGGGATTAGGAGAGGAGAGGTTATAGCTTGTCATCCAAACCATAAAAACTGTAACTTAGGGTCAGAGCAAGAGTTGAGTTAGGTTTAAGTACAATTAGATTTAACGAAACGGAATAAGGGGATTAGCAAACGCCAAGAAACAAAAAGCTGAGTGTAGGTCGCTCCTCCTGTGCATGTCTCCTCCATGGCTCCACCGGTCTTCTGGTCATCTTGAGAGGTGTGAAGCTCCTTTTATAATATAAGCCCCGCCCTCTACAATTAGGATTTGCTAGGTTTACTAGTTTTGAAGTGTCTGAATATAGAACAAGCATAACCCCCAGAGCGTTAAGAAAAGACCAGAGATGGTGAATGACAAGAGGCAAATTCCACACATATATCCCCCGAAGTCCATCGAAGCTAAATGTGAGGAAAAAGCCTGAAAAACCCCAAGAAAAGGGTCACAGGGAGCTCAATTTCACTCCCACAATGTAGACCCGAAATCCATCGAAGCCATTTGGGAACGAAACGAGGAAGACATCCAATGTGGGAAACAAAAAAGACATCCAATGCGGGAAAAAAAGGGGATTAGGAGAGGAGAGGTTATAGCTTGTCATCCAAACCATAATACTGTAACTTAGGGTCAGAGCAAGAGTTGAGTTAGGTTTAAAGTACAATAAATTAAATCTAAATTAGGTTTTGAAATGTTTAAATAATATGGCAGATCACCCTTCCTCAGAGGGTAAAGAAAAGACCAGAGTTGGTGAAAAAGAAAGAGACTAATTCCACACATATATCCCCCGAAATCCATCGAAGCTAAATGCCAGGAAAAAGTCTGAAAACCCCCAAGAAGAGGGTCACAAGAGAGCTCAGTTTCCGATAGAAACGAGGAAGACGTCCAATGTGGGAAAACAAAGAATCCCCACCAGAAGCAGGCAGGAACTAAACTACACCCGAGGAGGTGGGGGAGATGCAATGGACACTCGGACAGTACCCATTGACCAAGGATCCGGCGGGTTAGGTTTGTGAAAAGTTATTGAAGCGCAAGCCCCGTAGCAACCTAACGACGGCCACAGTTGTATAGCTTGAACACCAGGGTGCACCACGAAACCAATGAAGGAATCGTAGCTGACGTGTGATGCAAGCAACACGAATCACGCTCTCATTGAAAATCAAGGGCTGCCGAATCCGCACTAACTCCCATAGGGGTAAAAAAGAGGGGAGAAAGAGGAAGAAAGCCTGTAGGACAAGCTTAGAGAACAGGTTATGGTTAGTAATTAACTGTAAATTCAGGATAAAATATTAAGGTAACAGTAAAGGTTAGGACTTAGGTTTAGGTACAGTAGTCTACGTTTTAGGGTTAGAGCAAGGGTCTAGGTTAGGTTTAGGTATAGTAATCCGAGATTTAGGTTTAGAGTAAGGGTTTGGGTTAGGTTTAGTTACAGTAGCCTGTAATTTTAGGTTTAGAATGAGGATTTGGGTTAGGTTTAGGTATAATGGATAACGATTTAAGGTTGAGGTTAAGGTGAGATATTAATTTAAGAGACTTGGCCACTAAGCCTTACATTATTACTATGCTAACTAAGATATAACAGGTCTGCTATAGATTTGGTGGGCCATAAGGTCTAAAGATTATTAAACAGCTAAATATTGGAACACAATCATCAGTAGTAACCCAGACGTCAACGGATGTTTCGACCATACAACTATACACCCTCGGTCTGGGCTGGTCCACCAGGAGAGATCAAGTCCCAGTGTGTGTTCCTCAGGGTCAATCAGACAGTTTTAGACTTAAAGGTGTATTGAGAGCTATGTTTTAATCTATTTTGAAGTGAAATCTGCAAGGGGATTAACTCATATGATTAACCTAACGTTTTAAAGGGTATTAACCAGTAATTACTATAACCATAAGAATATTGAATACCTATTATTAAAGAAACAAACCTGATCCGCTGGTCTTCATGGGTCGCTCCTGGGTCTCCATGTGTGACATCAGTGGCAACTCCACGTCCATTGGATGGTCCGGGAAGTCAAACTGGTAGTTATTTCAGTAGTAAATAAACTAATATTAAGACCGAGATGCAATTAAAATCTAATAAAAGAAGCCAAAAGCAAAACTACAATTACCGACTGCTGCTAGATTTAACGAAACGGAATAAGGGGATTAGCGAACGCTAAGAAACAAAAAGCTGAGTGTAGGTCGCTCCTCCTGTGCATGTCTCCTCCATGGCTCCACCGGTCTTCTGGTCATCTTGAGAGGTGTGAAGCTCCTTTTATAATATAAGCCCCGCCCTCTACAATTAGGATTTGCTAGGTTTACTAGTTTTGAAGTGTCTGAATATAGAACAAGCATAACCCCCAGAGCGTTAAGAAAAGACCAGAGATGGTGAATGACAAGAGGCAAATTCCACACATATATCCCCCGAAGTCCATCGAAGCTAAATGTGAGGAAAAAGCCTGAAAAACCCCAAGAAAAGGGTCACAGGGAGCTCAATTTCACTCCCACAATGTAGACCCGAAATCCATCGAAGCCATTTGGGAACGAAACGAGGAAGACATCCAATGTGGGAAACAAAAAAGACATCCCATGCGGGGAAAAAAAAGGGGATTAGGAGAGGAGAGGTTATAGCTTGTCATCCAAACCATAAAAACTGTAACTTAGGGTCAGAGCAAGAGTTGAGTTAGGTTTAAGTACAATTAGATTTAACGAAACGGAATAAGGGGATTAGCAAACGCCAAGAAACAAAAAGCTGAGTGTAGGTCGCTCCTCCTGTGCATGTCTCCTCCATGGCTCCACCGGTCTTCTGGTCATCTTGAGAGGTGTGAAGCTCCTTTTATAATATAAGCCCCGCCCTCTACAATTAGGATTTGCTAGGTTTACTAGTTTTGAAGTGTCTGAATATAGAACAAGCATAACCCCCAGAGCGTTAAGAAAAGACCAGAGATGGTGAATGACAAGAGGCAAATTCCACACATATATCCCCCGAAGTCCATCGAAGCTAAATGTGAGGAAAAAGCCTGAAAAACCCCAAGAAAAGGGTCACAGGGAGCTCAATTTCACTCCCACAATGTAGACCCGAAATCCATCGAAGCCATTTGGGAACGAAACGAGGAAGACATCCAATGTGGGAAACAAAAAAGACATCCAATGCGGGAAAAAAAGGGGATTAGGAGAGGAGAGGTTATAGCTTGTCATCCAAACCATAATACTGTAACTTAGGGTCAGAGCAAGAGTTGAGTTAGGTTTAAAGTACAATAAATTAAATCTAAATTAGGTTTTGAAATGTTTAAATAATATGGCAGATCACCCTTCCTCAGAGGGTAAAGAAAAGACCAGAGTTGGTGAAAAAGAAAGAGACTAATTCCACACATATATCCCCCGAAATCCATCGAAGCTAAATGCCAGGAAAAAGTCTGAAAACCCCCAAGAAGAGGGTCACAAGAGAGCTCAGTTTCCGATAGAAACGAGGAAGACGTCCAATGTGGGAAAACAAAGAATCCCCACCAGAAGCAGGCAGGAACTAAACTACACCCGAGGAGGTGGGGGAGATGCAATGGACACTCGGACAGTACCCATTGACCAAGGATCCGGCGGGTTAGGTTTGTGAAAAGTTATTGAAGCGCAAGCCCCGTAGCAACCTAACGACGGCCACAGTTGTATAGCTTGAACACCAGGGTGCACCACGAAACCAATGAAGGAATCGTAGCTGACGTGTGATGCAAGCAACACGAATCACGCTCTCATTGAAAATCAAGGGCTGCCGAATCCGCACTAACTCCCATAGGGGTGAAAAAGAGGGGAGGAGAGGAATAAAGCCTGTAGGACAAGCTTAGAGAAAGGGTTATGGTTAGTAATTAACTGTAAATTCAGGATAAAATATTAAGGTAACAGTAAAGGTTAGGACTTAGGTTTAGGTAAAATAGTCTACGTTTTAGGGTTAGAGCAAGGGTCTAGGTTAGGTTTAGGTATAGTAATCCGAGATTTAGGTTTAGAGTAAGGGTTTGGGTTAGGTATAGTAGCCTGTAATTTTAGGTTTAGAATGAGGATTTGGGTTAGGTTTAGGTATAATGGATAACGATTTAAGGTTGAGGTTAAGGTGAGATATTAATTTAAGAGACTTGGCCACTAAGCCTTACATTATTACTATGCTAACTAAGATATAACAGGTCTGCTATAGATTTGGTGGGCCATAAGGGTTAGGGTTAGGGTTAGGGTTAGGGTTAGGGTTAGGGGTTAGGGTTAGGGTTAGGGTTAGGGTTAGGGGTTAGGGTTAGGGTTAGGGTTAGGGTTAGGGTTAGGGGTTAGGGTTAGGGTTAGGGTTAGGGGTTAGGGGTTAGGGTTAGGGTTAGGGTTAGGGTTAGGGTTAGGGTTAGGGTTAGGGTTAGGGTTAGGTTTGTGAATAGTTATTGAAGCGCAAGCCCCGTAGCAACCTAACGACGGCCACAGTTGTATAGCTTGAACACCAGGGTGCACCACGAAACCAATGAAGGAATCATAGCTGACGTGTGATGCAAGCAACACGAATCACGCTCTCATTGAAAATCAAGGGCTGCCGAATCCGCACTAACTCCCATAGGGGTAAAAAAGAGGGGAGAAAGAGGAAGAAAGCCTGTAGGACAAGCTCAGAGAACAGGTTATGGTTAGTAATTAACTGTAAATTCAGGATAAAATATTAAGGTAACAGTAAAGGTTAGGACTTAGGTTTAGGTACAGTAGTCTACGTTTTAGGGTTAGAGCAAGGGTCCAGGTTAGGTTTAGGTATAGTAATCCGAGATTTAGGTTTAGAGTAAGGGTTTGGGTTAGGTTTAGTTACAGTAGCCTGTAATTTTAGGTTTAGAATGAGGATTTGGGTTAGGTTTAGGTATAATGGATAACGATTTAAGGTTGAGGTTAAGGTGAGATATTAATTTAAGAGACTTGGCCACTAAGCCTTACATTATTACTATGCTAACTAAGATATAACAGGTCTGCTATAGATTTGGTGGGCCATAAGGTCTAAAGATTATTAAACAGCTAAATATTGGAACACAATCATCAGTAGTAACCCAGACGTCAACGGATGTTTCGACCATACAACTATACACCCTCGGTCTGGGCTGGTCCACCAGGAGAGATCAAGTCCCAGTGTGTGTTCCTCAGGGTCAATCAGACAGTTTTAGACTTAAAGGTGTATTGAGAGCTATGTTTTAATCTATTTTGAAGTGAAATCTGCAAGGGGATTAACTCATATGATTAACCTAACGTTTTAAAGGGTATTAACCAGTAATTACTATAACAATAAGAATATTGAATACCTAATATTAAAGAAACAAACCTGATCCGCTGGTCTTCATGGGTCGCTCCTGGGTCTCCATGTGTGACATCAGTGGCAACTCCACGTCCATTGGATGGTCCGGGAAGTCAAACTGGTAGTTATTTCAGTAGTAAATAAACTAATATTAAGACCGAGATGCAATTAAAATCTAATAAAAGAAGCCAAAAGCAAAACTACAATTACCGACTGCTGCTAGATTTAACGAAACGGAATAAGGGGATTAGCGAACGCTAAGAAACAAAAAGCTGAGTGTAGGTCGCTCCTCCTGTGCATGTCTCCTCCATGGCTCCACCGGTCTTCTGGTCATCTTGAGAGGTGTGAAGCTCCTTTTATAATATAAGCCCCGCCCTCTACAATTAGGATTTGCTAGGTTTACTAGTTTTGAAGTGTCTGAATATAGAACAAGCATAACCCCCAGAGCGTTAAGAAAAGACCAGAGATGGTGAATGACAAGAGGCAAATTCCACACATATATCCCCCGAAGTCCATCGAAGCTAAATGTGAGGAAAAAGCCTGAAAAACCCAAGAAAAGGGTCACAGGGAGCTCAATTTCACTCCCACAATGTAGACCCGAAATCCATCGAAGCCATTTGGGAACGAAACGAGGAAGACATCCAATGTGGGAAACAAAAAAGACATCCAATGTGGGAAAAAAAAGGGGATTAGGAGAGGAGAGGTTATAGCTTGTCATCCAAACCATAAAACTGTAACTCAGGGTCAGAGCAAGAGTTGAGTTAGGTTTAAGTACAATTAGATTTAACGATACGGAATAAGGGGATTAGCGAACGCCAAGAAACAAAAAGCTGAGTGTAGGTCGCTCCTCCTGTGCATGTCTCCTCCATGGCTCCACCGGTCTTCTGGTCATCTTGAGAGGTGTGAAGCTCCTTTTATAATATAAGTACCGCCCTCTACAATTAGGATTTGCTAGGTTTACTAGTTTTGAAGTGTCTGAATATAGAACAAGCATAACCCCCAGAGCGTTAAGAAAAGACCAGAGATGGTGAATGACGAGAGGCAAATTCCACACATATATCCCCCGAAGTCCATCGAAGCTAAATGTGAGGAAAAAGCCTGAAAAACCCCAAGAAAAGGGTCACAGGGAGCTCAATTTCACTCCCACAATGTAGACCCGAAATCCATCGAAGCCATTTGGGAACGAAACGAGGAAGACATCCAATGTGGGAAACAAAAAAGACATCCAATGCGGGAAAAAAAAGGGGATTAGGAGAGGAGAGGTTATAGCTTGTCATCCAAACCATAAACTGTAACTTAGGGTCAGAGCAAGAGTTGAGTTAGGTTTAAGTACAATAAATTAAATCTAAATTAAGTTTTGAAATGTCTAAATAATATGGCAGATCACCCTTCCTCAGAGGGTAAAGAAAAGACCAGAGTTGGTGAAAAAGAAAGAGACTAATTCCACACATATATCCCCCGAAATCCATCGAAGCTAAATGCCAGGAAAAAGCCTGAATACCCCCAAGAAAGAGGGTCAGAGCTCAGTTTCCGATAGAAACGAGGCAGACGTCCAATGTGGGAAAACAAAGAATCCCCACCAGAAGCAGGCAGGAACTAAACTACACCCGAGGAGGTGGGGGAGATGCAATGGACACTCGGACAGTACCCATTGACCAAGGATCCGGCGGGTTAGGTTTGTGAATAGTTATTGAAGCGCAAGCCCCGTAGCAACCTAACGACGGCCACAGTTGTATAGCTTGAACACCAGGGTGCACCACGAAACCAATGAAGGAATCATAGCTGACGTGTGATGCAAGCAACACGAATCACGCTCTCATTGAAAATCAAGGGCTGCCGAATCCGCACTAACTCCCATAGGGGTAAAAAAGAGGGGAGAAAGAGGAAGAAAGCCTGTAGGACAAGCTCAGAGAACAGGTTATGGTTAGTAATTAACTGTAAATTCAGGATAAAATATTAAGGTAACAGTAAAGGTTAGGACTTAGGTTTAGGTACAGTAGTCTACGTTTTAGGGTTAGAGCAAGGGTCTAGGTTAGGTTTAGGTATAGTAATCCGAGATTTAGGTTTAGAGTAAGGGTTTGGGTTAGGTTTAGTTACAGTAGCCTGTAATTTTAGGTTTAGAATGAGGATTTGGGTTAGGTTTAGGTATAATGGATAACGATTTAAGGTTGAGGTTAAGGTGAGATATTAATTTAAGAGACTTGGCCACTAAGCCTTACATTATTACTATGCTAACTAAGATATAACAGGTCTGCTATAGATTTGGTGGGCCATAAGGTCTAAAGATTATTAAACAGCTAAATATTGGAACACAATCATCAGTAGTAACCCAGACGTCAACGGATGTTTCGACCATACAACTATACACCCTCGGTCTGGGCTGGTCCACCAGGAGAGATCAAGTCCCAGTGTGTGTTCCTCAGGGTCAATCAGACAGTTTTAGACTTAAAGGTGTATTGAGAGCTATGTTTTAATCTATTTTGAAGTGAAATCTGCAAGGGGATTAACTCATATGATTAACCTAACGTTTTAAAGGGTATTAACCAGTAATTACTATAACAATAAGAATATTGAATACCTAATATTAAAGAAACAAACCTGATCCGCTGGTCTTCATGGGTCGCTCCTGGGTCTCCATGTGTGACATCAGTGGCAACTCCACGTCCATTGGATGGTCCGGGAAGTCAAACTGGTAGTTATTTCAGTAGTAAATAAACTAATATTAAGACCGAGATGCAATTAAAATCTAATAAAAGAAGCCAAAAGCAAAACTACAATTACCGACTGCTGCTAGATTTAACGAAACGGAATAAGGGGATTAGCGAACGCTAAGAAACAAAAAGCTGAGTGTAGGTCGCTCCTCCTGTGCATGTCTCCTCCATGGCTCCACCGGTCTTCTGGTCATCTTGAGAGGTGTGAAGCTCCTTTTATAATATAAGCCCCGCCCTCTACAATTAGGATTTGCTAGGTTTACTAGTTTTGAAGTGTCTGAATATAGAACAAGCATAACCCCCAGAGCGTTAAGAAAAGACCAGAGATGGTGAATGACAAGAGGCAAATTCCACACATATATCCCCCGAAGTCCATCGAAGCTAAATGTGAGGAAAAAGCCTGAAAAACCCAAGAAAAGGGTCACAGGGAGCTCAATTTCACTCCCACAATGTAGACCCGAAATCCATCGAAGCCATTTGGGAACGAAACGAGGAAGACATCCAATGTGGGAAACAAAAAAGACATCCAATGTGGGAAAAAAAAGGGGATTAGGAGAGGAGAGGTTATAGCTTGTCATCCAAACCATAAAACTGTAACTCAGGGTCAGAGCAAGAGTTGAGTTAGGTTTAAGTACAATTAGATTTAACGATACGGAATAAGGGGATTAGCGAACGCCAAGAAACAAAAAGCTGAGTGTAGGTCGCTCCTCCTGTGCATGTCTCCTCCATGGCTCCACCGGTCTTCTGGTCATCTTGAGAGGTGTGAAGCTCCTTTTATAATATAAGTACCGCCCTCTACAATTAGGATTTGCTAGGTTTACTAGTTTTGAAGTGTCTGAATATAGAACAAGCATAACCCCCAGAGCGTTAAGAAAAGACCAGAGATGGTGAATGACGAGAGGCAAATTCCACACATATATCCCCCGAAGTCCATCGAAGCTAAATGTGAGGAAAAAGCCTGAAAAACCCCAAGAAAAGGGTCACAGGGAGCTCAATTTCACTCCCACAATGTAGACCCGAAATCCATCGAAGCCATTTGGGAACGAAACGAGGAAGACATCCAATGTGGGAAACAAAAAAGACATCCAATGCGGGAAAAAAAAGGGGATTAGGAGAGGAGAGGTTATAGCTTGTCATCCAAACCATAAACTGTAACTTAGGGTCAGAGCAAGAGTTGAGTTAGGTTTAAGTACAATAAATTAAATCTAAATTAAGTTTTGAAATGTCTAAATAATATGGCAGATCACCCTTCCTCAGAGGGTAAAGAAAAGACCAGAGTTGGTGAAAAAGAAAGAGACTAATTCCACACATATATCCCCCGAAATCCATCGAAGCTAAATGCCAGGAAAAAGCCTGAATACCCCCAAGAAAGAGGGTCAGAGCTCAGTTTCCGATAGAAACGAGGCAGACGTCCAATGTGGGAAAACAAAGAATCCCCACCAGAAGCAGGCAGGAACTAAACTACACCCGAGGAGGTGGGGGAGATGCAATGGACACTCGGACAGTACCCATTGACCAAGGATCCGGCGGGTTAGGTTTGTGAATAGTTATTGAAGCGCAAGCCCCGTAGCAACCTAACGACGGCCACAGTTGTATAGCTTGAACACCAGGGTGCACCACGAAACCAATGAAGGAATCATAGCTGACGTGTGATGCAAGCAACACGAATCACGCTCTCATTGAAAATCAAGGGCTGCCGAATCCGCACTAACTCCCATAGGGGTAAAAAAGAGGGGAGAAAGAGGAAGAAAGCCTGTAGGACAAGCTCAGAGAACAGGTTATGGTTAGTAATTAACTGTAAATTCAGGATAAAATATTAAGGTAACAGTAAAGGTTAGGACTTAGGTTTAGGTACAGTAGTCTACGTTTTAGGGTTAGAGCAAGGGTCTAGGTTAGGTTTAGGTATAGTAATCCGAGATTTAGGTTTAGAGTAAGGGTTTGGGTTAGGTTTAGTTACAGTAGCCTGTAATTTTAGGTTTAGAATGAGGATTTGGGTTAGGTTTAGGTATAATGGATAACGATTTAAGGTTGAGGTTAAGGTGAGATATTAATTTAAGAGACTTGGCCACTAAGCCTTACATTATTACTATGCTAACTAAGATATAACAGGTCTGCTATAGATTTGGTGGGCCATAAGGTCTAAAGATTATTAAACAGCTAAATATTGGAACACAATCATCAGTAGTAACCCAGACGTCAACGGATGTTTCGACCATACAACTATACACCCTCGGTCTGGGCTGGTCCACCAGGAGAGATCAAGTCCCAGTGTGTGTTCCTCAGGGTCAATCAGACAGTTTTAGACTTAAAGGTGTATTGAGAGCTATGTTTTAATCTATTTTGAAGTGAAATCTGCAAGGGGATTAACTCATATGATTAACCTAACGTTTTAAAGGGTATTAACCAGTAATTACTATAACAATAAGAATATTGAATACCTAATATTAAAGAAACAAACCTGATCCGCTGGTCTTCATGGGTCGCTCCTGGGTCTCCATGTGTGACATCAGTGGCAACTCCACGTCCATTGGATGGTCCGGGAAGTCAAACTGGTAGTTATTTCAGTAGTAAATAAACTAATATTAAGACCGAGATGCAATTAAAATCTAATAAAAGAAGCCAAAAGCAAAACTACAATTACCGACTGCTGCTAGATTTAACGAAACGGAATAAGGGGATTAGCGAACGCTAAGAAACAAAAAGCTGAGTGTAGGTCGCTCCTCCTGTGCATGTCTCCTCCATGGCTCCACCGGTCTTCTGGTCATCTTGAGAGGTGTGAAGCTCCTTTTATAATATAAGCCCCGCCCTCTACAATTAGGATTTGCTAGGTTTACTAGTTTTGAAGTGTCTGAATATAGAACAAGCATAACCCCCAGAGCGTTAAGAAAAGACCAGAGATGGTGAATGACAAGAGGCAAATTCCACACATATATCCCCCGAAGTCCATCGAAGCTAAATGTGAGGAAAAAGCCTGAAAAACCCAAGAAAAGGGTCACAGGGAGCTCAATTTCACTCCCACAATGTAGACCCGAAATCCATCGAAGCCATTTGGGAACGAAACGAGGAAGACATCCAATGTGGGAAACAAAAAAGACATCCAATGTGGGAAAAAAAAGGGGATTAGGAGAGGAGAGGTTATAGCTTGTCATCCAAACCATAAAACTGTAACTCAGGGTCAGAGCAAGAGTTGAGTTAGGTTTAAGTACAATTAGATTTAACGATACGGAATAAGGGGATTAGCGAACGCCAAGAAACAAAAAGCTGAGTGTAGGTCGCTCCTCCTGTGCATGTCTCCTCCATGGCTCCACCGGTCTTCTGGTCATCTTGAGAGGTGTGAAGCTCCTTTTATAATATAAGTACCGCCCTCTACAATTAGGATTTGCTAGGTTTACTAGTTTTGAAGTGTCTGAATATAGAACAAGCATAACCCCCAGAGCGTTAAGAAAAGACCAGAGATGGTGAATGACGAGAGGCAAATTCCACACATATATCCCCCGAAGTCCATCGAAGCTAAATGTGAGGAAAAAGCCTGAAAAACCCCAAGAAAAGGGTCACAGGGAGCTCAATTTCACTCCCACAATGTAGACCCGAAATCCATCGAAGCCATTTGGGAACGAAACGAGGAAGACATCCAATGTGGGAAACAAAAAAGACATCCAATGCGGGAAAAAAAAGGGGATTAGGAGAGGAGAGGTTATAGCTTGTCATCCAAACCATAAACTGTAACTTAGGGTCAGAGCAAGAGTTGAGTTAGGTTTAAGTACAATAAATTAAATCTAAATTAAGTTTTGAAATGTCTAAATAATATGGCAGATCACCCTTCCTCAGAGGGTAAAGAAAAGACCAGAGTTGGTGAAAAAGAAAGAGACTAATTCCACACATATATCCCCCGAAATCCATCGAAGCTAAATGCCAGGAAAAAGCCTGAATACCCCCAAGAAAGAGGGTCAGAGCTCAGTTTCCGATAGAAACGAGGCAGACGTCCAATGTGGGAAAACAAAGAATCCCCACCAGAAGCAGGCAGGAACTAAACTACACCCGAGGAGGTGGGGGAGATGCAATGGACACTCGGACAGTACCCATTGACCAAGGATCCGGCGGGTTAGGTTTGTGAATAGTTATTGAAGCGCAAGCCCCGTAGCAACCTAACGACGGCCACAGTTGTATAGCTTGAACACCAGGGTGCACCACGAAACCAATGAAGGAATCATAGCTGACGTGTGATGCAAGCAACACGAATCACGCTCTCATTGAAAATCAAGGGCTGCCGAATCCGCACTAACTCCCATAGGGGTAAAAAAGAGGGGAGAAAGAGGAAGAAAGCCTGTAGGACAAGCTCAGAGAACAGGTTATGGTTAGTAATTAACTGTAAATTCAGGATAAAATATTAAGGTAACAGTAAAGGTTAGGACTTAGGTTTAGGTACAGTAGTCTACGTTTTAGGGTTAGAGCAAGGGTCTAGGTTAGGTTTAGGTATAGTAATCCGAGATTTAGGTTTAGAGTAAGGGTTTGGGTTAGGTTTAGTTACAGTAGCCTGTAATTTTAGGTTTAGAATGAGGATTTGGGTTAGGTTTAGGTATAATGGATAACGATTTAAGGTTGAGGTTAAGGTGAGATATTAATTTAAGAGACTTGGCCACTAAGCCTTACATTATTACTATGCTAACTAAGATATAACAGGTCTGCTATAGATTTGGTGGGCCATAAGGTCTAAAGATTATTAAACAGCTAAATATTGGAACACAATCATCAGTAGTAACCCAGACGTCAACGGATGTTTCGACCATACAACTATACACCCTCGGTCTGGGCTGGTCCACCAGGAGAGATCAAGTCCCAGTGTGTGTTCCTCAGGGTCAATCAGACAGTTTTAGACTTAAAGGTGTATTGAGAGCTATGTTTTAATCTATTTTGAAGTGAAATCTGCAAGGGGATTAACTCATATGATTAACCTAACGTTTTAAAGGGTATTAACCAGTAATTACTATAACAATAAGAATATTGAATACCTAATATTAAAGAAACAAACCTGATCCGCTGGTCTTCATGGGTCGCTCCTGGGTCTCCATGTGTGACATCAGTGGCAACTCCACGTCCATTGGATGGTCCGGGAAGTCAAACTGGTAGTTATTTCAGTAGTAAATAAACTAATATTAAGACCGAGATGCAATTAAAATCTAATAAAAGAAGCCAAAAGCAAAACTACAATTACCGACTGCTGCTAGATTTAACGAAACGGAATAAGGGGATTAGCGAACGCTAAGAAACAAAAAGCTGAGTGTAGGTCGCTCCTCCTGTGCATGTCTCCTCCATGGCTCCACCGGTCTTCTGGTCATCTTGAGAGGTGTGAAGCTCCTTTTATAATATAAGCCCCGCCCTCTACAATTAGGATTTGCTAGGTTTACTAGTTTTGAAGTGTCTGAATATAGAACAAGCATAACCCCCAGAGCGTTAAGAAAAGACCAGAGATGGTGAATGACAAGAGGCAAATTCCACACATATATCCCCCGAAGTCCATCGAAGCTAAATGTGAGGAAAAAGCCTGAAAAACCCAAGAAAAGGGTCACAGGGAGCTCAATTTCACTCCCACAATGTAGACCCGAAATCCATCGAAGCCATTTGGGAACGAAACGAGGAAGACATCCAATGTGGGAAACAAAAAAGACATCCAATGTGGGAAAAAAAAGGGGATTAGGAGAGGAGAGGTTATAGCTTGTCATCCAAACCATAAAACTGTAACTCAGGGTCAGAGCAAGAGTTGAGTTAGGTTTAAGTACAATTAGATTTAACGATACGGAATAAGGGGATTAGCGAACGCCAAGAAACAAAAAGCTGAGTGTAGGTCGCTCCTCCTGTGCATGTCTCCTCCATGGCTCCACCGGTCTTCTGGTCATCTTGAGAGGTGTGAAGCTCCTTTTATAATATAAGTACCGCCCTCTACAATTAGGATTTGCTAGGTTTACTAGTTTTGAAGTGTCTGAATATAGAACAAGCATAACCCCCAGAGCGTTAAGAAAAGACCAGAGATGGTGAATGACGAGAGGCAAATTCCACACATATATCCCCCGAAGTCCATCGAAGCTAAATGTGAGGAAAAAGCCTGAAAAACCCCAAGAAAAGGGTCACAGGGAGCTCAATTTCACTCCCACAATGTAGACCCGAAATCCATCGAAGCCATTTGGGAACGAAACGAGGAAGACATCCAATGTGGGAAACAAAAAAGACATCCAATGCGGGAAAAAAAAGGGGATTAGGAGAGGAGAGGTTATAGCTTGTCATCCAAACCATAAACTGTAACTTAGGGTCAGAGCAAGAGTTGAGTTAGGTTTAAGTACAATAAATTAAATCTAAATTAAGTTTTGAAATGTCTAAATAATATGGCAGATCACCCTTCCTCAGAGGGTAAAGAAAAGACCAGAGTTGGTGAAAAAGAAAGAGACTAATTCCACACATATATCCCCCGAAATCCATCGAAGCTAAATGCCAGGAAAAAGCCTGAATACCCCCAAGAAAGAGGGTCAGAGCTCAGTTTCCGATAGAAACGAGGCAGACGTCCAATGTGGGAAAACAAAGAATCCCCACCAGAAGCAGGCAGGAACTAAACTACACCCGAGGAGGTGGGGGAGATGCAATGGACACTCGGACAGTACCCATTGACCAAGGATCCGGCGGGTTAGGTTTGTGAATAGTTATTGAAGCGCAAGCCCCGTAGCAACCTAACGACGGCCACAGTTGTATAGCTTGAACACCAGGGTGCACCACGAAACCAATGAAGGAATCATAGCTGACGTGTGATGCAAGCAACACGAATCACGCTCTCATTGAAAATCAAGGGCTGCCGAATCCGCACTAACTCCCATAGGGGTAAAAAAGAGGGGAGAAAGAGGAAGAAAGCCTGTAGGACAAGCTCAGAGAACAGGTTATGGTTAGTAATTAACTGTAAATTCAGGATAAAATATTAAGGTAACAGTAAAGGTTAGGACTTAGGTTTAGGTACAGTAGTCTACGTTTTAGGGTTAGAGCAAGGGTCTAGGTTAGGTTTAGGTATAGTAATCCGAGATTTAGGTTTAGAGTAAGGGTTTGGGTTAGGTTTAGTTACAGTAGCCTGTAATTTTAGGTTTAGAATGAGGATTTGGGTTAGGTTTAGGTATAATGGATAACGATTTAAGGTTGAGGTTAAGGTGAGATATTAATTTAAGAGACTTGGCCACTAAGCCTTACATTATTACTATGCTAACTAAGATATAACAGGTCTGCTATAGATTTGGTGGGCCATAAGGTCTAAAGATTATTAAACAGCTAAATATTGGAACACAATCATCAGTAGTAACCCAGACGTCAACGGATGTTTCGACCATACAACTATACACCCTCGGTCTGGGCTGGTCCACCAGGAGAGATCAAGTCCCAGTGTGTGTTCCTCAGGGTCAATCAGACAGTTTTAGACTTAAAGGTGTATTGAGAGCTATGTTTTAATCTATTTTGAAGTGAAATCTGCAAGGGGATTAACTCATATGATTAACCTAACGTTTTAAAGGGTATTAACCAGTAATTACTATAACAATAAGAATATTGAATACCTAATATTAAAGAAACAAACCTGATCCGCTGGTCTTCATGGGTCGCTCCTGGGTCTCCATGTGTGACATCAGTGGCAACTCCACGTCCATTGGATGGTCCGGGAAGTCAAACTGGTAGTTATTTCAGTAGTAAATAAACTAATATTAAGACCGAGATGCAATTAAAATCTAATAAAAGAAGCCAAAAGCAAAACTACAATTACCGACTGCTGCTAGATTTAACGAAACGGAATAAGGGGATTAGCGAACGCTAAGAAACAAAAAGCTGAGTGTAGGTCGCTCCTCCTGTGCATGTCTCCTCCATGGCTCCACCGGTCTTCTGGTCATCTTGAGAGGTGTGAAGCTCCTTTTATAATATAAGCCCCGCCCTCTACAATTAGGATTTGCTAGGTTTACTAGTTTTGAAGTGTCTGAATATAGAACAAGCATAACCCCCAGAGCGTTAAGAAAAGACCAGAGATGGTGAATGACAAGAGGCAAATTCCACACATATATCCCCCGAAGTCCATCGAAGCTAAATGTGAGGAAAAAGCCTGAAAAACCCAAGAAAAGGGTCACAGGGAGCTCAATTTCACTCCCACAATGTAGACCCGAAATCCATCGAAGCCATTTGGGAACGAAACGAGGAAGACATCCAATGTGGGAAACAAAAAAGACATCCAATGTGGGAAAAAAAAGGGGATTAGGAGAGGAGAGGTTATAGCTTGTCATCCAAACCATAAAACTGTAACTCAGGGTCAGAGCAAGAGTTGAGTTAGGTTTAAGTACAATTAGATTTAACGATACGGAATAAGGGGATTAGCGAACGCCAAGAAACAAAAAGCTGAGTGTAGGTCGCTCCTCCTGTGCATGTCTCCTCCATGGCTCCACCGGTCTTCTGGTCATCTTGAGAGGTGTGAAGCTCCTTTTATAATATAAGTACCCGCCCTCTACAATTAGGATTTGCTAGGTTTACTAGTTTGAAGTGTCTGAATATAGAACAAGCATAACCCCCAGAGCGTTAAGAAAAGACCAGAGATGGTGAATGACGAGAGGCAAATTCCACACATATATCCCCCGAAGTCCATCGAAGCTAAATGTGAGGAAAAAGCCTGAAAAACCCCAAGAAAAGGGTCACAGGGAGCTCAATTTCACTCCCACAATGTAGACCCGAAATCCATCGAAGCCATTTGGGAACGAAACGAGGAAGACATCCAATGTGGGAAACAAAAAAGACATCCAATGCGGGAAAAAAAAGGGGATTAGGAGAGGAGAGGTTATAGCTTGTCATCCAAACATAAACTGTAACTTAGGGTCAGAGCAAGAGTTGAGTTAGGTTTAAGTACAATAAATTAAATCTAAATTAAGTTTTGAAATGTCTAAATAATATGGCAGATCACCCTTCCTCAGAGGGTAAAGAAAAGACCAGAGTTGGTGAAAAAGAAAGAGACTAATTCCACACATATATCCCCCGAAATCCATCGAAGCTAAATGCCAGGAAAAAGCCTGAATACCCCCAAGAAAGAGGGTCAGAGCTCAGTTTCCGATAGAAACGAGGCAGACGTCCAATGTGGGAAAACAAAGAATCCCCACCAGAAGCAGGCAGGAACTAAACTACACCCGAGGAGGTGGGGGAGATGCAATGGACACTCGGACAGTACCCATTGACCAAGGATCCGGCGGGTTAGGTTTGTGAATAGTTATTGAAGCGCAAGCCCCGTAGCAACCTAACGACGGCCACAGTTGTATAGCTTGAACACCAGGGTGCACCACGAAACCAATGAAGGAATCATAGCTGACGTGTGATGCAAGCAACACGAATCACGCTCTCATTGAAAATCAAGGGCTGCCGAATCCGCACTAACTCCCATAGGGGTAAAAAAGAGGGGAGAAAGAGGAAGAAAGCCTGTAGGACAAGCTCAGAGAACAGGTTATGGTTAGTAATTAACTGTAAATTCAGGATAAAATATTAAGGTAACAGTAAAGGTTAGGACTTAGGTTTAGGTACAGTAGTCTACGTTTTAGGGTTAGAGCAAGGGTCTAGGTTAGGTTTAGGTATAGTAATCCGAGATTTAGGTTTAGAGTAAGGGTTTGGGTTAGGTTTAGTTACAGTAGCCTGTAATTTTAGGTTTAGAATGAGGATTTGGTTAGGTTTAGGTATAATGGATAACGATTTAAGGTTGAGGTTAAGGTGAGATATTAATTTAAGAGACTTGGCCACTAAGCCTTACATTATTACTATGCTAACTAAGATATAACAGGTCTGCTATAGATTTGGTGGGCCATAAGGTCTAAAGATTATTAAACAGCTAAATATTGGAACACAATCATCAGTAGTAACCCAGACGTCAACGGATGTTTCGACCATACAACTATACACCCCTCGGTCTGGGCTGGTCCACCAGGAGAGATCAAGTCCCAGTGTGTGTTCCTCAGGGTCAATCAGACAGTTTTAGACTTAAAGGTGTATTGAGAGCTATGTTTTAATCTATTTTGAAGTGAAATCTGCAAGGGGATTAACTCATATGATTAACCTAACGTTTTAAAGGGTATTAACCAGTAATTACTATAACAATAAGAATATTGAATACCTAATATTAAAGAAACAAACCTGATCCGCTGGTCTTCATGGTCGCTCCTGGGTCTCCATGTGTGACATCAGTGGCAACTCCACGTCCATTGGATGGTCCGGGAAGTCAAACTGGTAGTTATTTCAGTAGTAAATAAACTAATATTAAGACCGAGATGCAATTAAAATCTAATAAAAGAAGCCAAAAGCAAAACTACAATTACCGACTGCTGCTAGATTTAACGAAACGGAATAAGGGGATTAGCGAACGCTAAGAAACAAAAAGCTGAGTGTAGGTCGCTCCTCCTGTGCATGTCTCCTCCATGGCTCCACCGGTCTTCTGGTCATCTTGAGAGGTGTGAAGCTCCTTTTATAATATAAGCCCCGCCCTCTACAATTAGGATTTGCTAGGTTACTAGTTTTGAAGTGTCTGAATATAGAACAAGCATAACCCCCAGAGCGTTAAGAAAAGACCAGAGATGGTGAATGACAAGAGGCAAATTCCACACATATATCCCCCGAAGTCCATCGAAGCTAAATGTGAGGAAAAAGCCTGAAAAACCCAAGAAAAGGGTCACAGGGAGCTCAATTTCACTCCCACAATGTAGACCCGAAATCCATCGAAGCCATTTGGGAACGAAACGAGGAAGACATCCAATGTGGGAAACAAAAAAGACATCCAATGTGGGAAAAAAAAGGGGATTAGGAGAGGAGAGGTTATAGCTTGTCATCCAAACCATAAAACTGTAACTCAGGGTCAGAGCAAGAGTTGAGTTAGGTTTAAGTACAATTAGATTTAACGATACGGAATAAGGGGATTAGCGAACGCCAAGAAACAAAAAGCTGAGTGTAGGTCGCTCCTCCTGTGCATGTCTCCTCCATGGCTCCACCGGTCTTCTGGTCATCTTGAGAGGTGTGAAGCTCCTTTTATAATATAAGTACCGCCCTCTACAATTAGGATTTGCTAGGTTTACTAGTTTTGAAGTGTCTGAATATAGAACAAGCATAACCCCCAGAGCGTTAAGAAAAGACCAGAGATGGTGAATGACGAGAGGCAAATTCCACACATATATCCCCCGAAGTCCATCGAAGCTAATGTGAGGAAAAAGCCTGAAAAACCCCAAGAAAAGGGTCACAGGGAGCTCAATTTCACTCCAACAATGTAGACCCGAAATCCATCGAAGCCATTTGGGAACGAAACGAGGAAGACATCCAATGTGGGAAACAAAAAGACATCCAATGCGGGAAAAAAAAGGGGATTAGGAGAGGAGAGGTTATAGCTTGTCATCCAAACCATAAACTGTAACTTAGGGTCAGAGCAAGAGTTGAGTTAGGTTTAAGTACAATAAATTAAATCTAAATTAAGTTTTGAAATGTCTAAATAATATGGCAGATCACCCTTCCTCAGAGGGTAAGAAAAGACCAGAGTTGGTGAAAAAGAAAGAGACTAATTCCACACATATATCCCCCGAAATCCATCGAAGCTAAATGCCAGGAAAAAGCCTGAATACCCCCAAGAAAGAGGGTCAGAGCTCAGTTTCCGATAGAAACGAGGCAGACGTCCAATGTGGGAAAACAAAGAATCCCACCAGAAGCAGGCAGGAACTAAACTACACCGAGGAGGTGGGGGAGATGCAATGGACACTCGGACAGTACCCATTGACCAAGGATCCGGCGGGTTAGGTTTGTGAATAGTTATTGAAGCGCAAGCCCCGTAGCAACCTAACGACGGCCACAGTTGTATAGCTTGAACACCAGGGTGCACCACGAAACCAATGAAGGAATCATAGCTGACGTGTGATGCAAGCAACACGAATCACGCTCTCATTGAAAATCAAGGGCTGCCGAAATCCGCACTAACTCCCATAGGGGTAAAAAAGAGGGGAGAAAGAGGAAGAAAGCCTGTAGGACAAGCTCAGAGAACAGGTTATGGTTAGTAATTAACTGTAAATTCAGGATAAAATATTAAGGTAACAGTAAAGGTTAGGACTTAGGTTTAGGTACAGTAGTCTACGTTTTAGGGTTAGAGCAAGGGTCTAGGTTAGGTTTAGGTATAGTAATCCGAGATTTAGGTTTAGAGTAAGGGTTTGGGTTAGGTTTAGTTACAGTAGCCTGTAATTTTAGGTTTAGAATGAGGATTTGGGTTAGGTTTAGGTATAATGGATAACGATTTAAGGTTGAGGTTAAGGTGAGATATTAATTTAAGAGACTTGGCCACTAAGCCTTACATTATTACTATGCTAACTAAGATATAACAGGTCTGCTATAGATTTGGTGGGCCATAAGGTCTAAAGATTATTAAACAGCTAAATATTGGAACACAATCATCAGTAGTAACCCAGACGTCAACGGATGTTTCGACCATACAACTATACACCCTCGGTCTGGGCTGGTCCACCAGAGAGATCAAGTCCCAGTGTGTGTTCCTCAGGGTCAATCAGACAGTTTTAGACTTAAAGGTGTATTGAGAGCTATGTTTAATCTATTTTGAAGTGAAATCTGCAAGGGGATTAACTCATATGATTAACCTAACGTTTTAAAGGGTATTAACCAGTAATTACTATAACAATAAGAATATTGAATACCTAATATTAAAGAAACAAACCTGATCCGCTGGTCTTCATGGGTCGCTCCTGGGTCTCCATGTGTGACATCAGTGGCAACTCCACGTCCATTGGATGGTCCGGGAAGTCAAACTGGTAGTTATTTCAGTAGTAAATAAACTAATATTAAGACCGAGATGCAATTAAAATCTAATAAAAGAAGCCAAAAGCAAAACTACAATTACCGACTGCTGCTAGATTTAACGAAACGGAATAAGGGGATTAGCGAACGCTAAGAAACAAAAAGCTGAGTGTAGGTCGCTCCTCCTGTGCATGTCTCCTCCATGGCTCCACCGGTCTTCTGTCATCTTGAGAGGTGTGAAGCTCCTTTTATAATATAAGCCCCGCCCTCTACAATTAGGATTTGCTAGGTTTACTAGTTTTGAAGTGTCTGAATATAGAACAAGCATAACCCCCAGAGCGTTAAGAAAAGACCAGAGATGGTGAATGACAAGAGGCAAATTCCACACATATATCCCCCGAAGTCCATCGAAGCTAAAATGTGAGGAAAAAGCCTGAAAACCCAAGAAAAGGGTCACAGGGAGCTCAATTTCACTCCCACAATGTAGACCCGAAATCCATCGAAGCCATTTGGGAACGAAACGAGGAAGACATCCAATGTGGGAAACAAAAAAGACATCCAATGTGGGAAAAAAAAGGGGATTAGGAGAGGAGAGGTTATAGCTTGTCATCCAAACCATAAAACTGTAACTCAGGGTCAGAGCAAGAGTTGAGTTAGGTTTAAGTACAATTAGATTTAACGATACGGAATAAGGGGATTAGCGAACGCCAAGAAACAAAAAGCTGAGTGTAGGTCGCTCCTCCTGTGCATGTCTCCTCCATGGCTCCACCGGTCTTCTGGTCATCTTGAGAGGTGTGAAGCTCCTTTTATAATATAAGTACCGCCCTCTACAATTAGGATTTGCTAGGTTTACTAGTTTTGAAGTGTCTGAATATAGAACAAGCATAACCCCCAGAGCGTTAAGAAAAGACCAGAGATGGTGAATGACGAGAGGCAAATTCCACACATATATCCCCCGAAGTCCATCGAAGCTAAATGTGAGGAAAAAGCCTGAAAAACCCCAAGAAAAGGGTCACAGGGAGCTCAATTTCACTCCCACAATGTAGACCCGAAATCCATCGAAGCCATTTGGGAACGAAACGAGGAAGACATCCAATGTGGGAAACAAAAAAGACATCCAATGCGGGAAAAAAAAGGGGATTAGGAGAGGAGAGGTTATAGCTTGTCATCCAAACCATAAACTGTAACTTAGGGTCAGAGCAAGAGTTGAGTTAGGTTTAAGTACAATAAATTAAATCTAAATTAAGTTTTGAAATGTCTAAATAATATGGCAGATCACCCTTCCTCAGAGGGTAAAGAAAAGACCAGAGTTGGTGAAAAAGAAAGAGACTAATTCCACACATATATCCCCCGAAATCCATCGAAGCTAAATGCCAGGAAAAAGGCCTGAATACCCCCAAGAAAGAGGGTCAGAGCTCAGTTTCCGATAGAAACGAGGCAGACGTCCAATGTGGGAAAACAAGAATCCCCACCAGAAGCAGGCAGGAACTAAACTACACCCGAGGAGGTGGGGGAGATGCAATGGACACTCGGACAGTACCCATTGACCAAGGATCCGGCGGGTTAGGTTTGTGAATAGTTATTGAAGCGCAAGCCCCGTAGCAACCTAACGACGGCCACAGTTGTATAGCTTGAACACCAGGGTGCACCACGAAACCAATGAAGGAATCATAGCTGACGTGTGATGCAAGCAACACGAATCACGCTC